>NC_079452.1:55522183-55827114 GCF_903798145.1 Danio aesculapii
CCATACCTCCTGGGATGAATTTGGTGCTCTCCAGAAATGTATACAGTAGTAAGTTTTCAGAATGAGCCTGGGTTGAAACAATTAGCTGATTAATTTAAAGATTCGTTTTTATCCCCTCCTTTCTGACAAGCATGCTCTTATTTAATTGGTTTTTGATTTAAATTGTTCTACCTCTTGAAAGGGCCATTGCTATATCTGACAGGTGGCTTACTTTCCTCAGCAATAGTAATCACTGTACAAAGCAACAACTAATTTTACTATATAAATGTAAGTCTGTGTCTGGTGATGAACCATTGGAACAACTAGTTGATCAACTAAAATCACCATCACAAGAACTAGATGAGCAGGACATTTCTACTAGTACGTGTTTAGAGGTAGATTTTAAAAAGTTTGTTGTATCTTGTGAGATCTTACGTGTAATAGGTGTATGTAAGCAAAGAGTTTAGATTTATGCTTGAAAGTTTCATAGATGTAAGTGGATGCTTTGTATGCAAGCACATGTAACATTATGTATGAGTGCACATTTTTTATGTTTTTGTTTGAGCATTCAGTAGTTTAAACATGTATCTACATAACATATGCATGTAAGTGCCCCATGTGAGAGGAATTGAAGGCATACATACTCACAAATCCTGTAATCATAAACAGCAAGTTGCAGACATGATTCATGCAGGATATTTCCTAATATCAGTAATAAAATCATGGTGTCAATTTTGAGATAAAACAGAGGCAATGGTATATTTTATGTTTCTTATTTAGATTTTAGGCTGGGACTAAGCTTAATCCTTGTCTCTGAAATGTAGGGTAAATGTGTTAGTTAAAATTCAATACATACATTTAAAACTCACCAACAACAACAACAAAAAAGTCCATTGTCACTGGCATGGGATTAATCTTGGGAGGGTTTGAGCTGTAAAGGATACATTGGTCAAATCCTTCATTAAACGATGCAATTGGATGCCCAATTTGAAGCCTTTGAATTAAGGCAGTGATGCAATCTGCCATTTTAATGCAGCCTTTGATGGATCCAGCTTCTAAATATGGACACTGAATACATGAGCACATGTCCAAAAATCACCAATATGTTGCTTTTTGTAGTTGCTGTTTGTAGTTCACTTAATGGCCACTAGTATCACAAGAATTTCTGAATTCTATTTGTAGCCCTTAAAGGATAGTTCATTAAAAAAAAATAATTTTACTCACTGTTTACTCATCCTCAATTGGTTCAAACCGTTCTATGTTTCTTTATTCTGTTCAACACTAAAGAAAATATATTGAATAATGCTGAACGTCTTTAGCCATCGACTTCCATTGCAGAAAAAAATATCAAAGTCAACAGAAGAAAAAAAAAGGGAATGGTAAGTCAATTATTATCTATCTTACTATTTCTTTAATATGAAGTAGCTGTACCTTGTTGCAAATAGATACTAGACCAGTGGTGAGTCTTACTTAATAGCTATTTTTAAAGTGAAGTTAGAACTTTAATACGCAAGATATATTTTTCCAGCACACTGAAGTTTTGTCAATTATAGTTTTCTAACAACAAAACAAATCTTGTCTGTCATTTCACCACCTCATTATTTTTTCAGCTCCAGACATACATGGTGGATAGATAATCAGCAGACTGTCAGAAAGTTATCACGGCAGCTTATTGTTTTAATTATCTCTTCTTTCATGGCTATGGTTTCCCAGAATCCATAGCAAAAGCTCCACGAGCTTGCGACTGATTCTTTGTCTGGATCATTTTCCCCTGATTTACTCTTTGTCATGCATATTATGTTGTAATTTTCTTGCAATGTGGAAATTTGATTTAAAACAATTCTCCCAGCTGAGGCTCTGTTTCTATCTTGGTTATTCATATTGTTTAATAACATACTCAGAATGTCTAGATTTGCCTGCATAAAATTTCACTGTCTGTCACTGGATGTCATATGGAGGATATTGAATATTCGGATGTATTTCAAAAGCTTATTCCCTCTGCATCTTCTTTTCATCAGCTGGTTTGTCATATCTATGAATATGAAATATATATGTACATCCTAGACTATATTACAGATGTTCACTGATGATACAAAAAAAATAAAATAAATCACAACAAGAAGGTCGCTGGTTCGAGCCTTGGCTGGGTCAGTTGGTGTTTCTGTGTGGAGTTTGCATGTTCTCCCTGCATTCGCATGGGTTTCCTCTGGGTGCTCCGGTTTTCCCCACAGTCCAAAGACATGTGGTATAGGTAAATTGGGTAGACTAAATTGTCTGTAGTGTATGAGTGTGAATGAGTGTGTATGGATGTTTCCCAAAGATGGGTTGCAGCTGGAAGGGCATCTGCTGCGTAAAAAATATGCTGGATAAGTTGGCGGTTCATTCTGCTGTGGTGACCTCAGATTAATAAAGGGACTAAGCCGTGCTTTTAATCTAAATTCTGATTTTTATTTGGTTTGCACATGTACTTGCTGAATTATTTTACGGATTAAATTGCAATATTTCAAGAGTAATTAATTAAATGAATTAAACCACATTATTTCATTTACCAGAAACAAAAATATAACCTTACACTGAATTCATTATTTTTTTGTGTGCCACCTCAAGATTTGGTGTGGCCTCTTCTGGCCACCCCAAAGAAAATTTTTTGGGGGCGCTACTGGCTGATGGGGCCTAAAGCTTTTGCACAGTACATTATTAGACAGATCATCATAATGTTTTGGCAGTTAGTACAGTATATCTCTTTTGTGTTTGTAAAGACTTAATTTACATAGTATATTTAGATTGTTATCCTAGTATTGCATTTTAGGTACATTTTTTACTTTCTTTTGATTTACTTTTTTTCTTGGAATCTGACATTAAAACAGATTTTGTACATTCTACCTACCAAGATAGCAATGCTAATAATGTTAATTAACGCTAATTAATGTTAACTTGCAAACGCTAATATTATTATGATAGTTCTGACTGTGTAAATATCTTAGCGTCCCACAAACTCTGATATATTAGCTAGCTTGAATGACCATCCATATTTAAGTTCTGGTCTCTTTTTTAAGATAAAAACAGAATGCATGAGAAAAATTTACATAAAGTTAAAAAAATAACAAAAAGCCAGAACAAAAGACTTATTCTGTTGGACATCACATCAGTATTTAGTGTGACAATAGCACTAAGCATATTCTAGGTAGATGTCTGTCTCTCAGCAATTGACCATGTTTGCATGTAGTAGGCATCTTTATTTTTTATTTCCTTTTCCTGGGAATCCTAAAATGCTTTGATGATATTTAGGATTCTGTAGAGACTATTTCATTATGGTCTCTGTTTTTTCAACCTTTCAGGTGGAGACAGACCTTTATACAGGGTATCTGCGGGGTCTTAAAAAGTCTTACAATGTCTTAAATCTCAAAAACTAAATTTTAGGCCTTATTGTGTTGTAGGTCTTAAATAATTTTAAAACAGGTCTTAATTTTGCTTTGCTTATGTATAGCTACCCAATCTGGCCAACACTCATCTAATAAATAAATAAAAAATCTTTTAACATTTTTAATTAAGAATGTACTTTTTAACTCTATTTGCCATAATGGTTTAATTATTTTCCTTACAATAACATTTGTTTAAACGTCTTTCATGTACTTACTTCTGAGGAAGCTGACCTGGACAGTCTGTTGTGCATACATTTAGTTTTTAAAGTGTTTAAACAATATATAATTTTTATTTCTTTACTTTTAAGAAAGGTTATGTTGAAAATAAGTGTATGAATACAACTAGCGCTTGATTGTTTTGACAATATTTAAAATATTTTGCTTAAAATTAACAAAAATATTTTATTTTTAAAGATTAAATTAGTATTATTGTATTATCAAATTTATTAAATTATAAAAAAAAGTTTAATAGCACAAATAAAAATCTTTTCCAACTGGCCTATTCGAAAAACTCCTTAGCGTTTAGCCATGTATGAGTCTAGAATTTTATTCATAATGGTCTTAAAAATGTCTTAAAAAGTCTTCAATTTAACTTGCTGAAAACTGCAGAAACCCTGTTTATATCATATATTGTAATTATAGCATTGCTAAAACAGCAAATCTAATTGTGGCTTAAAACTTTTGCACAGTGCCATAGCTCACATATTGAATTTATTGGGGTGATTCAAAAGATAATTGTTTTGCTCATGTTAAGTTTATTTCCCATTCTTACCAAGTGTAGTCCAATTTGTCAATATACTCTCCAAGTCTTTCAAGTCTCCCCGACTCATAGAAGAGATCTTAAAATGTCACCCTTTTCAAAGGTCAGTCATCCACTTACCCAGCAAAGACTGTAGTTTCGCCTGGTTAATTGGTTTACATCTCAGAGACTCCATGCTACACCATTGCTTGATGATATTTATGAAAGTCTTTGTATCGCAAACATTTTTAATGACAGAAGAATAAAATGTTAGCACACAAGTGAGTAAAAGCCATTTTCTTCCAAAACTTTTTTAATGAACGATGCATGGATTGTCTTTGTTTACTCCAAACATAGAGCCTGAAGCATTCAAATAAATTGATACAGATTGATCCTCTAAACATTATCTTATTCATAACCAATCTAAACCAAAATATCAACCGTTTATTTATTTTTTAAATGTACAATTATCATATATTTTTCAGTAGAAATCATCATAATTTCACCCAACCTTGCTGGTGATTTTAAATATGCAAATACGTTCAGTTTTGTTGACAGAAAAGAAAGCGTGCTACTTAGTTTCTGTTTTTCAGTTGTAAGGATGTCTAAGCTGATCACCTTATAGGTTGTGATTTGGTCACATTTAGATCGATTAACCTAGTTAATCCTAATTTCCAGTTAATGGATCATTGCTTACCCGAAGTCACTTAGAGTCAGTTTGCTGACCAGTTACATCTGCTCACAGACACATCCTCGCCAGTTCTGGTTCTTAGATAGAGGATACAACTGTTAACTAATTTTCTTTAAGTCATATTAGGCCACCCCATGCTTGCTCATACATAAAGAAAGTTTTAATTAGTCACTAGATTTTATCATACAAGTCATTGAGACAGAGCTTTATTGCCAGGTATGTTCACACATACGAGGAATTTGTTTTCCATCCATTGCATTCCATTACATCCATGCTCCATCCATTAAACCTGAGTGTATGAGCAATCCTGGTCATAGGCTGCATAAACATCAGCCTAAACAATCTACTAGTTACAAAGATTTCAGGAGATTTCACAAGAATTTTACATTTATTTGTCAGGCAAAGATTTTCCATTCCAACTCACATAATTAAAGAGCCCATATTATACATGAAATAGGGTCATATTTAGGTTGTAAGGGTCTCCAACAACAGTCTAATATGCATGCAAGATCATAAAACACTTTTATGGTCTTATAATCTGCATTTATTTTTACCTAATTATCCCAACGACTCCCATATGAATCGTTCAGCGATTCATTTGTTCCCAACCCCCTCCTCAGCGCGAAGCTAATCTGCGCTGATTGGACCGATGACAGCCTGCTGCGATTGGTCGACAGTGACAGGCTTCAGCAAGAGACAGAGTGAAATGCCCAGCTGGTAATCAACTATATAAAAGTAGTCACAGTGCACACGCGCTTCATAGTGTAAGGCTTTTTTCACACACACACACAACCCTCCTCAGAAGAACTGGGGAGATCGACGCGAGTCTCCTAGCCTCTCCCTCTCACACACACACACAACGCTCCTCAGAAGAACTAGGGAAAGCGACGCGAGTCTCTCTCTCTCTCTCTCTCACACACACACACACACACACACACACACACACACACACACACACACACAACGCTCCTCAGAAAAACTAGGGAAAGCGACGCGAGTCTCTCTCTCTCTCTCTCTCTCTCTCTCTCTCTCTCTCTCTCACACACACACACACACACACAACGCTCCTCAGAAGAACTAGGGAAAGCGACGCGAGTCTCCTGTCTCCTAGCCCCTAGGCGTCACAAACTCGACCTGTTCTTTTTCTCTCTCTCTTTCTCTCTCACACACACACACACAAACACACACACACATCAAGCTCCTCATCAGAACTAGGGAGATCGACACCTCTCCCGTCTCCTAGCTTACGATCGCCATAGCAACGACAAACGGAAGTGGAACGCGAGCTCACAAAAGCCTTTAACGTTAAATCCGTAAACAAAGCGGCACGCGTCGCGTTTTTAATGTGGCTTGCATGTGATAAGAGAATATAAAGAGTAACCGCGTGTACTGTACCAGGTTAACAAGTAACAAAACACAATAAATACATAATTTGCAAGTTAAACGAGGCAACAATTTTAATCACACTTACTTACACTAGTGAATAAACCTCAACCACTGACTCTTCACAGTTCACAACTCATCTTTGGGTAGAGACTGTCAATATTATCCATCTGAGCACAGCGTGACTTCATTCGACCGGCGGCGTCTGTGTGTGTGTGTCTAGTGTTTTTTCTGTGTTAGTGGGCGCGGCCGCAGGTTTCAAATCTCCCTGGTTTGCGCGCGTAACTACTGGCGAGGCTTGTGTTTCGTGGCTGCGTCATCGCGAAACACCTAATGACTCGTTATCAAGACGTCTCGTTTGAAGCACTATGAGTCGACTCTTTTATAGATGAATCAATAGTTTTAAACACTGTACACTTACAGATTTAAGCCTTAGCTGGATATTTCACTTTACTTAGAGCTGTGTTACACACTACATGGAAGGGCATTTTCAAAAACCCATAATATGGGCTCTTTAAACAAAATAAGCCAATTCAGATTGTACAACATCAATTACCTAAAGATACATTTAAGAGTTAGAGAACACTGCAACAAGGTATCCTGGCTACAGAATCCCACTGACACTTGTGCACCTTTCCCTTAAATACTCAAATCACAACAAACCATCATAAATTCAAGACAATTAAAGCTTTACAAAGACCCTTGCCTGGTCATGAGTTGATGTGAGGAGCATTTTCCCTAGAGTGGAGCATCTGGCATAGATCTTATCAAAGTCAAAACCCAAATTAACATATATAAAGGAAATTGTAAAACATTA
This sequence comes from Danio aesculapii, assembly GCF_903798145.1. NCBI lineage: Eukaryota > Metazoa > Chordata > Actinopteri > Cypriniformes > Danionidae > Danio > Danio aesculapii. The sequence continues at coordinate 55,529,215 of NC_079452.1, forward strand.
CAGTTAAATTAAGAACACTTACTAATCACACAGAGACATTTTAAATGACACCAAACATGAATATAGAGCCACAAGATACACCATATTAAAAACTTGGACATTCTGTGTGGAATGTTAATGAGCTGCTCTAATGGAGAAGGTAAAGTAGAAGGCAGAAAGTGGGGCTCAGGATGGGTGACAGTTGAAGAATTGGTTTCCTAGCTGATCTTCTTCTCAGATTAGAAAGTTTATTGTTTTAGTGCCTGACAATTCTCGTGGTCTTGCCTCGTGGAATTCCATGACAGTTCTCAGGGTATAATATTATGGAGAGACTTTGACATCCTTACACAGTCTAACAAACTTAAAAGTTGAATTAGTAATTCACACACACATTTTCTCATCGTTCAATTCACGTAATGTTTATTGTTCATCTTTTTTGACCCCCTGTTTATTTCATGTCTGTATTACCTACCGAAAATGGAAGAATATGATATTTGCTGTTCTTCTAAACAAGAGTCTATTCCTCAATTTCTTTGCATGCTATTTCTTCATGTTTATCAGGAACTCTCGATTCCTCTTAAAATTGTATAATGAACTCTAGCTGATATTTAATGGTCATTTCTAATGCGGAATGTGCTCTGCTCTTTGTGCATAACTGGACAAGCCTAAAATGAAATGCATACTAATATCGCTAATGCAGTATTCACCATTATAATCTGTCTCTCTCAGATGATACATGTCTTGGATACAGACAGCTCACTCCACAAAAGCTATTCACTCAAAGACTTAATTAATGGCTCTCAATCAACACTTCTCTGAAGACCCATTTCTAGGATCACTGTATGTAATACAGGAGCTCCTCCATAATATTTAAAGCATGGTTGCTAGAATGATCATGGGCTGTTTTTGAGGTAGTGTTTTCTGGGCTGACCATGACTCTCTTGCCTTCATTTCACAAATTATTAAAGAAAAATCAGGAATTAATAAAACCTTGGCATAAACAGATGCATCAAGGTAAGAGCTGAGTGATATTTTATGACATGATATTATGCATTTGTTTTTTATATAGCACTTTTCATACACAATAGTAATTCAAAGTGCTTTACATAAACAGTAATAAAAGAAACAAGCATGAGAAAATAAAAACAACAGAGAATAAAAATTATTATAAACAAAAAAGGTGTTAACCTGTTTTGAAGAAATAAAAAAGAAAAGAAAGACATAATAGTGTGATCTGTCGGATGTAGCACGGTGCTCATTCAGTTAAGGCACAACTAAGTGAAGTTTATTTATAAACAACTTTCGACAGGAACACATGCTTATGATTGGTCACGGCTCTTCCAGAATTAGCTCATGACTAATTATCCTATCAGACGATTCTTAACTCACTAAAAATAACCAGTTTTCTCATCACCATATCTTCGTCTTGAAGAACACTTCCCGCTACAAACGCTCCATCTTCACACCATTTAACCAATCAATACGAAAGAACAAACAAACATACAACAACAACAACTTTAGCCAGAGCCCCGCTCTTCCCGAGAATCCAGCCGCAGCCTCGCCAGCAATCAAGCCAAGTTCCTGCAAAATGCAGACCCACCAGCTCTTTCACCTTCTACTCCAAACCACCTCACACAATGCTGTCCACAAACTCCGACTAAACTCTCAAAACGCCGGCGATCCAAGCCATTGCAACAAAACTCTCACTGCTCTTCTAGCGGTGCACCTGCGGTAATGTATATAGCATGCATTAAGAGGAAGCCTCGCAAAATAACTACTCCCCAACAAGACTAAACATGTATAAATCTTTTGAAAGACAAGCCTTGCGTGTCTATAAAGATTTCAACCAAAGAACTAACCTTTCAAGCCTCCCGCCTGTCCACAAATCCATAACATTCCACTGCAAGGATCCAGACAATCCAATCCGTAAACATTAGTCCACGACATATCCATATCCATATCCATATAGAGCTGCATCTCTTACATAAACACTTGTTATTTTGGTCAACAAAATGGCCGCCAATCTGATTGACACTTCATTGAGCCAATAGCTGAAAGGAGAAGTGTCAACATCCAATGAGCTTCCAAACTCGAGATGGTCCCGCCCTCTCTTGAAAATTATGAATGAAATCAGCTACAAAAGAGCTCCTGAATGAATCATGCCAGGTACGCTTGTGAATCTAATCACGTTAAGATTCCAAATGTAATATTATCTAATTATGGTTTAAAGTAAAGTCCATAACAAACATTCCATTCACTCAGTTTCTACTAAGAGGTGACTTTTAAAGTTTAGAGCTTGATGTTGGCAGTTTATTTATTTATAAAATAAAAAAATTAAAAATAAATAAATAAAAACTAAAAGTAAAAAACACAGAGCCACATCTGATAGCCTTCTGATGCCTTCAAATCATACATCCACTTCAGCCATTACCATTCCAAGGAAGCCCAGCTGATCCTCTCTAGCCGATATCCAACTACCAGAGTTCAAGGGCACCAGCATGACTCTGCCATTTCCTCCCATTTCCCCTTCAAGTAGCCTCTTTGCTACCTTTCATATTCTCTTTCTTCCATCCTTTCAAAGCGTGAGCTATACTCCGCTTCCCCACCTCTCCCACTCACTAACGCTCTAACTCCCGCAGGAGCCACACAGAGCTTCGACCCCCGCAGGGGTCCCGCCAAGCCCATCCCCAGCCCACCCCTTAGCAGCCACACACTAGCAAGAGCCCTCACTGCCCTCTCCTTCCTCCATCTCTTGCTAGACCCTGCCCCGCCATAGCTCTGACTCCCGCAGAGGTTGCCCTGAGCTTCGACTCCCGCAGGAGTCTCACCGCCTTATTTCTGGCCTCAAGATCCTCAGCCCCTCTTTCTATCTCCCTTCCGGCATTCAATCGCCCCTTCTTTTACTACTTCCAGTGTTGAGTAATTCCGCTCTTCCGTCCCCCTTTTTCTAATCCCCGTTTCTGTTCTCCAATTCTTTAATCCCCCCCCCCTCCCCTTTTTTCCAGCGTGAGTCCATCCACTTCTATTCTCTTCAGCGACCAGTCCGCCGCGACACTATCTTTTTCTAGCGTTGAGTTCTTCCGCTACTCTCTCTCTTTTCTAATAGGCAATCAATCCCCAGCTCTAACCCGCAGGAGTAACTAAAACGAGCTTCGACTCCCGCAGGAGTCACCTCTCGTTGGAGTCCTCACTGCCCCCTCCCTTTCCCAGACTCCCGCAAGATTAATGCCCCCACAGCTCTAACTCCCGCAGGAGTTACCCCATGCTCCGACTCCCACAGGAGTCAATCACTTCCCTCTCCCAGCCACTAAAAAAAAAAAATTAATTCTCCACTTTTCTTCTTTCTGACATCGAGATCCTTCGTCCCTCTTTCTATCTCCCTTCAGGCATTTATGCGCCCCTTCTTTTCTTTTTTTCAGCGTTAAGTGCTTCTGCTACCTTTTCCCCCAAAAATATCTTTTATCTTTTTCTCTCACTTCTTTCCCCCTCCTCCCCCCTCCAATTACAGCGTCGAGTTCCTCCGCTAATTTTCTTCCTTCAGCACAAGTTTTCCGCTATCTTTCTTTCTTCTAGTGTTGAGTCATCCACTATCCTTTCCTTCCTTCCGCACAGGCCCTCACTCCCCCAGTTCTGACCCCTAAGGAGACCCCCTTGCTTCAACTCCTGCTGGAGTTCTATACCCATCCCCCGCCCCCCCCCCACCAGCACCCCTCTCTCGCAGGAGTCTTCACCGTCCAAAAAATGAAGCCCCACCCACCCTGGCTCTGACTCCCGCAGCAGTCTCCCCAGAGTCTCTACACCCAAAGGACTTACTCCCAGGCCCTCCCACGCCACTGCCTAGACTCCTGTGGAGTCAGTTTCTAACTTGGCTCTAGCAAAAGCATCTCTCCTCTAACATCTTCCACAAAGTTATAAGACGATTCTTAAGTCTTGATTTGAATGTGCCTAATGTTGGAGCACATCTGATCATTTCTGAAAGCTGATTCCAGCAGCAGGGGGCATACTAGCTGAAGGCGGATTGATCCTGCTTTAAATGAAGTCTTGGAATTTCAATTCAATTCATTCATAATCATGCTTTAAACACTAGTTTTATCAGGGCACTAATTTTAGTTTGTCGCCTCATTACCAGTAATTCAAAGAGTACTGAAAAATCATACTTAAGTAAAAGTACCATTGCTGGCCTAAAAATGTAATGCAAAGAGAGTAAAATTATCTGTTGTTAATATTTTACTCAAAGTATGAGTAAAAAGTAGCTCTTTCAAAAGTACTCAAGAGTAGTGAGTAGTGAGTATTATGCAGTAAAAAGCTGATGCTTTTACTGTACATGTAATTTGTACATGACATCTGTCATCTTCTCATCAGTGACATGCATCTAAACAGTCTTTGAGTCAATGCGTGTAAATATTTTAGACCTCTTCTTTAACACTTTTAATGCTTCAAAACAGTTTGCTGTAATTATAAAGCGCCCATGTCTTAAGGTAGTTTATTATGATGCGATTTAACTTCTATGTGCGATTTAACTTCTATGTGCGATTTGATTGGACAAGAATCACAGAACAGATTTTTCTAATCCTCATAGACAAAAAAAGTAGTGACTAGTTGTAGGAAAGTAGTGGAGTAAAAGTACCAATACTGCACTAAAAATGTACTCAAGGGAAAGTAAAAGTACACATTTTTAAAACTACTTAGTAAATAACAATTCTTGGGAAAAACTACTCAATTACAGTAATTTGGGTATTGGTAATTTGTTACTTTACACCACTGCTCATTACAATTGTATATTGAATATTTTACAAAATACATAATAAACTAACAAAACATCTCACTACACTCTCAGAAATAAAGGTATGCAAGTTGTCACTAGGGTGATACCTTTTCAAAAGGAACACATTTGTACCTCAAAGGTCTATATTAATACCTCAAGGGTACATATTAGTACCTTAAAAATACAAAAGTGTTCCTCTTAAATTTTTTTAGGTACCAATTTATACTTTTAAGGTACCAATATGGACCCTTTAAGTCCAAATGTGTACCTTTTGAAAAGGTACCACCCCAGTGACAGCTCTTGTATCTTTATTTCTGAGAGTGTAGGAAATCCAATCAAATGCTGCTTGATATGCATATACAATGGTCCCGTGTGGAATGTCAAAGTCAGTGTTTTGTTTTGTTTTAATTGCCCTATTATTCACATAGTTTTTACACTCACAGAATTTACATAAGAACTTCAGTTTTTGAGAACTATGATAAATTATTAACATGTACTGAACTCTTGTTGTTGAGCTATGCCTATATGTATATCTAAAAATCTTGTTTTTAACAGAATGGAGTTACGCTAGTCAAGCTGCACTTTGATTTGCTTACAGATGTCTTCTGCATAGTCCTCTATCTGTCGAGTGACATTTTTACATTTTTACAAAGTATTTCTTTGCATGTTTACAATTAACATTTAAACAAAATTTACATTTAATTTGACTTTTTTTGTAACTCAGCAATAAAATAAATTAAAAAAAGATTATTTTAAAATAACAATCTAAATCAATCATTAAAATCAAAATCAACCCTGCCCATCATTTGTTCGCCTTTCTCAAATGGGGTGGTGGGCCAAATCATAGGTTACAAAGGGCCAACTTTGGCCCATGGGCCCTAGTTTAGGTATCTCTGGTTTAAACCTTGTTGGTCTGTGTTTAGTTTACTTGGAAGTATAAGAAGACCCATCTTTTCAGCTGATGGCATGGATCACACATTCGAATGAACGTCACTAACAAAGCAATTTGCACAAGGGTTTGATTTAATTAAATGAAACCTGCCAAGTGTGAACACACAATGAGAAACATCTAGAGAATAATTTTTTTTAAATGCTATTTGCAAACATTTATTTACTTATGCTCAAGAGGAAACACTAAGAGCTAGTAAATTTGAACATAAACAACTTTCATGAATTTTGCCCACAAAAAAATGAAAGCTTTTTCTGTGCAATCCACTCGTAATTACCTGCATGATTTACATTCATTCCAGCAGAAAGTTTCTTTGATGACGGTGTGATTGCATTTTTATGAGACCAAACATAGAGTTTAATATTCATTAAACACTCTATTGAGAGTGTTCCTTGCCCTCAGAGGAGGTTGATGCAAGACACCAGTTCCTCCTAATGAGCTCAACATATCAATTTTACATCACCATATCAATATACATGGGCCCATAAAGCAAGGTGCATAAAACACTCAGTTAAAGGCCAGCGCATTGGTGGTCATCAGTAGGACTTGTAAGGAAATTGGGCTGTGTCTCTTTTGCTGATGAGGGGAGGGAATGAGATTGAGCATGTCAGCAATCTTTAGGCCATGATAGCAGGTCATTAAGGAGGAGTCAGAACATGACTGACAAATAGATTAAAGGAAATGTCAGCGCTAATATCCTAACCGCGCATTTATGGTCGTTCAATTGCATGTTTGTCAGAATTCATTCTCTCCAAATTGCCCCACTTCAGTTTAGACATCTAAAGAGGATACTGTATTGAATAAAGGAGCAGAGGGGATTCTCCCATCTCTTTCACAGCACATTTCACAGCATCAGGACTGCCTCCGGGCATGATATTGAAAATGGCAGATGAGAAAAGCTCTTATGGAGCTAAGAGAGCAAACCTGAGTCGAGGTGGTGCATGAATGGCATGCCAAGCAGTAATGACTTTCTCTTGACTCGCTGAAAGTATCCGGGCTGCCGGGCGAGTCCTTCGAGTGCCGTGTTTCCATTGACTGCCTGTCCCGTGTATCTCTCATGAATATTCTGCCTTTCTTTTGCTGTGTTTCACCCAGTGCTGGGAGACAACAAAGAGCCCAGGACTGAAGACAATGCTGCGATCATTAGCATGGACTGTTAGCGGCGTACCTCACATTCTGCCAATGTCATCTTATTTCAAATGTAAGAACACATTTCAGATTGATCGCATGAGCATCTCGGACCTTCATTTGTAGAACTAATGGACTCAGGTTCACGCCACAACAGTCGATAACGCCGTTCCTCGCATTCACTCCAAAATCAATGTGCATCTGCACTCGGGTCTTAACCTACATCAAGCCCCGAGGATCCGTCAGAAGAGTTTTGATCTGCTGTGAATCACGTATAAACTAATTATTGGCTGATCGGATCGTGCAGCAGGCCTCATCTAGCAGCTGATGGCTGACAGTGTATAAAATTGTATTTTGCACTGGGAGCGGCGAACAATTGACGATAACAAGCGACAGACAGCTCACTACATTCTAATAACCGCAAGTCGCCCGCTCATCCTTGTAAATTGCTCATGTATAATGAAACCCATTGTTTATTCCCTCTGCAAAACAACATAATTACGGGATTCCTTTTCTATATGGTTCACAAACGCTTTCTTGGTTTGGCAATTTGAAATAACGCAAAATCAATGGGGGAGATTTCAGCTGGAAAATGAGAATATCTAGGTGCTGTAAAGGTGAGCTCACTGTGCATCATCTCTCCCTTCATCATCACTTTAAGTAGGTCCCAATGCACATCCTGTCTCTAATTAGCACCACTGGGGCTGTGAATCATTTGTAGCGCACGGCGGAGCAGACTCGCGGTTCAGAATGACTGGGAACTCATTTACTGCCCATAAAGCGACAGGAAAAGTTTCATGCATGAATTGATGGAAGTCGCTGCATGATGTTTCTAGATTTTTTTTATTATTCTTCTTCCATTTCAGCAAAACTCTTGAGTGGTAAAGTTGCGACTTTGCTGAAAGTCGTTTCGTTTCTAATAATGAGTCATACCTAAGCTAGTGAGAAAATGTGCACCTTAATTTTCCATCTCAATTCACCCTAATTGATTTTTTTAGGCATAAAAGGGGCTCATCACGAGGAAGTTCATTTTAATTCATTATGAAACCTTCTCAAAATTCTATTTAATCTCTAGATGTTCATTTCCCTGTCTTGTCTCCACAGAGTCGATGGAATTAAAGATCTGTTTACACCAAAGACCATAACGATAAAGAAAATAAGATAACTAATTTCAAATCTAATTTCAAATGCTTTGTTGTTATAATAATTAGAAAACATGATTACATGATAGTCCACTTTGTTCTAACTATAAGTAGTTTTAATCATGAGAATCAGAAAAGTATTAGCAAAGTGTTAGATTAGGGTTAGGTTTAAGAAGTGTAGAACAAGTTGACATTTCCATTAAGTCATTTGGTAGACACTTTTGTCCAAAGTGACTTACAATTGAGGAGGAATTAATTTATTCATTCATTTTATTTTTTGGTTTAGTCCCTTTATTAATCAGGGGTCGCCACAGCGGAATGTACCGCTAACTTATCCAGCATATGTTTTACACAGCGGATGTCCTTCCAGCTGCAACCCATCACTACGAAACACCCATACACACACATACACCACAGACAATTTCACTTATCCAATTTACCTATAGCAGTGGTGCTCAACCCTGTTCCTGGAGATCGACCTTCCTGCAAAGTTCATCTCCAACCCTGATCAAAAACACCTGGACCAATTAATTCAGGCAGGTGTGTTTGATATAGGTTGCAACTGAAATCTGCAGGAAGGTCGATGTCCAGGAACAGGGTTGGTCACGCCTGACCTATTGCATGTCTTTGGACTAAAGCTGCGGTCACACTTAACTTTTCCCCTCATAGACTTCCATTCATACGCACGCGAATGCGTCAGACCGGAAACGCAGGGTCATGCGTTAAGTTTTGCAGTTTGCTGCGGTGCAAAGTGTAAGCTTGGTGAACTTAGACCTGCGAAATCGCATCACTTGACTGCGTGAGACCAATCGAGGATCAAAACAGGACCTCTCTGGACAGAAATTTAAAACATGGAGCAATCGCTCGCTTTTTTAATGTCTAATCATCTTGTTTAATCCCGCCCATTTTCGCAGCGCCGCACGACAGAATTTCCCACACACAAAGCCCAGTGTGACCGTAGCTTTAGGGGGAAACCAGAGCACCAGAAGGTAAACCCACGTGAACATGGGGAGAACATGCAAACTCCACACAGAAATGCCAACTGACCCAGCCAAGGCTTGAACCAACGATCTTCTTGCTCTGAAGCGACATCGATACCCACTGCGCCACTGTGCTATACAAAGGAACTGTCAGTGTTTAGTGCTTTAGTAAATTAAGGGCTTGAGTAAGGAAAGTGTCACAGAAGGGGGACTGAGACCAGAGCTGTGAGTATGAATGAAAGTTTATTGTAAATGGATGAGAGCAGTCTTTATCTTGAGTAGGATGAGCACAGAGGAGATAGGGAAATCACACTAGAAAGGTGGTGAGACGCAGACACTGGAGATAAACAGAATCAGACAGGTAAGTATAGCTATTTGCAAATGGGATCACCAGTGCTTAATTTGTAATTTGCGAGGTCCCGGAACAGATCAGGAAACGGATCCGGCATGTTACCAGAGGAGGGAGCGGTAACGGAACATTTACGCAATCAAATTGGTGGGCCAATTTAAGTGAATAACAGCATTCGTAGCTTTTATAGTGTGCATGTCAATACCGGTGCAAGCGTAAGTCGCACTCTAGGCAAACTACGGGCGTGCCGCCCTAATTATGATCATGCCGCCCTTCCGCGGACGAAAGTGAAGAGGATTTGGGAGTTGCGAAATAAAGTAAAGAGCAGTGTGTGATGAGGGGGATCGGTAAAATGAGGTGTCGGATCAGATTTCAAAGTTCAGGCACAAATTAAGTCCTGGGTATTACTGACTGTGAGAGTTCATTCTTCTCCATGCGACAGGGCCGGACACAGAGTAAAGCAGAGGGCAGTGTTTTATGGGGCTGGAGTGATGACTGGGGATGACGTGCAGGTGCGGTGGTGATTAGTATGTAGGTGAGAGGCATCTGGATGACTGTGAGCGGGGTGCTTCGGGTGAATGTAAGAAATGTGAGAAACTGGCCTAGCTGTGACAGAGGGGGAGTTTCTACTTTTTTCTACAAGTGGTTTGTCAAGCTCACTCACCTGTGTGAAGCACATTTCATAAATAAACATGTTTGTTTTTTTGCAGTGCATAGTGCAAACTTTTTCGTATAAAGGGCTAAAAACCAAATATCATTACAATTTGTGGGCTGAAGGTAAATATACCAAACTATATTACATTAAAGTTTACATGGGTCATTTCCTGATTCATTTCATAATATTTCAACATTATTAATCGCATTAACTAATGCAGTATAACTTTTAAAATCAGAACTTATAGCAATAAAAACAACAGTGGAGTTCAATGCTGAATACACTAGTAAATCAGAATCTGCCTTTGCCTTGATTTGCTTACCAAAGTCTCTGCATTGTCTTCTATCCATCAGGTATGTACATTTAAACTAAATCTGAGAAATTTACAATATTTAATTTAACATTTAATTTCAATAAGCTTTTAACAATAAAACAAACAAACAAAAGATTACATTAGATTTAAAAAAGACAATCTCTAAACTATCCGCATCATTCTTCCTCTCTTCTCAGATGGGATGGCGGGCCAAATCAAAGGTACAGTAGTTTTGGCACCTCTGCTATAGTATGTCTAAAATATGTGTTTTTATCATATATATATATATATATTATATATAAACATATGCTGGATAGGTTGGTGGTTCATTCCCCTGTGCCAACCCCTGATTAATGAATGGACTAAGCCGAAAAGAAAATGAATTAATTATATTCCATCCCCAATACTTAAATCTTACTACTACTTTCATAACTATAAATAAGCAGCAAATTAGAAGTTTATTGAAGCAAAATTGAGCTATTAATAATGAGGATTGTATCTTAAAGTAAAGCGTGATGATATTTTGAAAAAAATTATATTGTGAAGTGCTTCCAAAAATATTTTTCATCTGCACCATTTGTGTAAAAAATAGTAGCATGTGCACTTGCTCCAATGATTTTTTTGAATCATTATTATCGTTGTTGTCCTTGGTATGAATGGGCCTTACTGCTAATAATGGCAGCATTTGTGTTCAACCTACATTTTAGTACAAAAGGGGTGTTTTTTACTGTATATGATCTGTAGAAAATCAATGTTGTGATGGCAAACAACCCCTAAAGATAAGAAAAGATAGGAGGTAGGCTACAAATAGAAAAAATAATATTTTTTTCCTTGAAGACAGACAGGTTAATAGCCTAGTTTGGCCACATTTTGATGTATTGTTCTGGCAAGAGGGAAATCAAGAGTGTAATTCAGAAGGGAAACTCCCACCTGCACTGGATCTATGTGGGACAGTCAGGCCTGAGAGACCCAGAGTACAGACAAACATTTGTCACATCCCTGAACGACCGCTAATCGAACATGTGCTGTCACAGAACTACCTACACAGCAGAATACAGAGCAGAGAAATGTCCAAGGATATAATCGTCTGTTTTCTAAACAAGGCATGACATATCTTATGCAATCCGTGCGGTCATGAACTTGCACACATCAGCATATTATCATCAAGGTGTCCTGATGGGATCATAAATTTTTGAGAATACGTATTTTTTAGTGGAAATTGCAGCTCACTTCATGATGGATGGATTGATGGATGAATGGATGCAGAGATGGATAGATAGATAGACTGTTAAAAAATATCTAAATTAAATTAGCAGTAAATTTTTCTATAGTTTGTAATAACTGTTTATATTTATATACATCCAGCTGAGGTTTAAATCTGGAAGAGCAGTATGTTTAAAACTATTGATTCTTTAACAAAATAGTTGACTCAGAGCTCAATGAATGAATTGAGTTGGATTCAGATCTTCTACTTGAACGCGTTGACGTCACCAAATATAGTTCCAGATCTGGTAAAATGTGAACGCGCTTTCCATTCAGACACTAGCGGAGCGCGGAGGATCACAGGACTGATCATGACGATCACTGACAGATGGAGATTCGTCTGTAGGGAAGAAATGGTTAAAGTTTATATTCACAACAACACCACAGTATAGCCAACCATGTGCTGTGTTTGTTCCTGTCATTTTTCAGATGACTGATACAAAAACCTGCACTGCAGCGTGAGACTCGTCAGCCATTTGCTAACAGAGGAAGGAGCAGCAGAGACTATTATGTATGGGACTTTGTCTGACTTTGACAGGGACTTTGTTAGTAACTGTTACAGTTCATATGGACCAGTTTCGTTTTCCTCCAGATAATAACATATAAGTGTAATTAAAATTGTTGTCCAATTTTGTGTAGTTTGCAAAATATGTGTTTAATTGTGTGTTATAAGTTGTAATCGCACCGCGCGGCTTGTAATCATGTATCTATTATTGATCAGTTCTTGTACTGTCTCAGGTTAAATCTTTATGTGGCTGTTCACATATTGCGTCCAAAACCACTTTGAAAACGTGACGCGTGCTTCTAACTTTACAGATTTATACGCGTTTCTGAATTCGCAATCCTCTGCTGTTTGCCTTTGCTATAGCCACCATCAGCTCTTCCTCACATGCGCGGCGTGGTTAATTTTTAAAATAGTTAAACTTTTGCCACTGTGTGTATTAATACTGAATGTGTGTCGATGTTATCACTTGGGGTTAGGTCTTATGCTGTGTTCACACCAGACGCGGTACGCGCAGATAAATTGCGCTATTTGCGCGTAAATAGACATGTGAACATTTTGAGTTTACTTGCTTCATTCGCACGTCAAATTCACTTCACAACAGACATGGATTCGTGTCATGGACGGGGCTTCTGTCTGAACTGTGACTCTAGCTTCATTGCTAAATAGGTAACATTTATTGAGGGAATAGCAGTGTTTATTTACTTTAGGAGGTGTTAGTTCGTTTACAGCTCGTTTAGAATTTGTTAAATTCATTCAGAGGTGCACCCAGCTCTGTGAGTTCATCAACTCCTCCAGAAACTATACCTGGATGATGAAAGCTTTCAGCAGTACTTCTGACTGAGCCGAGCCCAGTTTGATGAGCTGTTGTCAGTGTCGGCAGGAGGATTTTCCCACTTGACACCAACAACAGGCGATACGTCATAATCACAGCCCCACAAGAGCAAGCTCCTGATTGGTTAACGCAGCGCAAATGTCTGCTGAAGTTCAGATTTTCAAACTCGAGCGATTTGCGTGAAACACTCAAGTCGCGCCATTTCATTTGCACGAATTGTGTCATTCACATGTATTGTGCCGCAGGATGTCTATTCGCGTCTTTGCATTGACTTATTATGTAAATCACTCGCGCTTGATGCTTCTACTAGGTCTGGTGTGAATGCAGCATAAGAGAAGAGTAATATGCTGGTGTTAAACTGCATTACTTTATAGTTCCTACATTGAGCTCTCACATACTCTGTGTGCTACTTAGCCATGTATTTACACATCTGCTACACATAGCTGTGGTCGTCATTTCTCTCAGTCTCGTGCTGAACGCAGTCAACCAATCACAACAGACTGGGTCATCGAACCAATCAGCGCAGACTAGCTTTATATTAAGGAGGGGTTTGGGAACAAATGAATCACTGAAAGAGTCATATGGGAGTCATTGGGATAATTAGATAAAAATAAATGCATATTATAAGACAATGAAAGTGTTTTTTGGCCTCGCCTGCATATCAGACTGTTGTTGGAGACCTTCAAAATCAAAAAATGACCATTTATTATGCAAAATAGAAGCTCTTTAAAAGTTTGAAAAACTGACTTTTATTAACATTATTAATAGTTTAAAGTGATATTTTGTCTTGGCTGGTGTTGTTTATTACGGTAAAAAAAGCTTAATTAACAGCCAGTACATTTTCTGTTATTCTACATGCTTATTTCTCTATATATTTGTTCTTATACAGTACATTATTTCAAAGTACAAATGTCAATAAAAGTCATTTTGTTACATTTTTAACATCAAAAGTCAACACAGCAGAAATCAAGGTCCCATAATGCAATTCACAATAGACAGATGGTTTAATTAATGCTGATTAAATTTCAAAAAGATGTTGAAGCATGTTAATATGTTCAACACAATTTACACCAAAAAATCCAAAACATAGTAAACAATATGACACAAAGACATCTGTGGTATTTTTTTTCCCACACAGACCCTGTGCTGCCTTTCACTTTATTCAGTGTGCATTACAAGCGGTGCACAGATTTCCCCTCAAATTCCACAGCAGCAAATATTCAGCGGATGAATAATAACAGGGGACTTTCATTTCCCATATCTCAATTGAATTAATGTGCTTCTGCCTGGAGGATCATTAGCATCATCCTGGAGGCCTTCCTCGCTACAGTGCACTAACCCTCATTTACACTCTCATTGTGATGGAGACACAGGTAAAACTGTAACATTTATCCACCTCTGTTCATAGTGACCCTGGGTAAGTTCATTTTAGTAGGACTAATTCCATGGCCTTGAGGTACTATGAAACTTTTACCTCATGAATCGTTCCTTGATGAATTGTATTGTCTTCCAGGGTGAGCAGCACAACTGAGCAATGAACTGGTAGGAATTGTATAATGAATTCTGTCGGGCTACTTCTGACTTGTGACAAGATTTCTACATGCTCTATTTTTGGCCACGCTGAGCTGTAATTCTGGATGGGAATTTGATAACTGTCCTTACGTCAGGCAGGGTAGAGATTAGTGAAAGGATTATTGCTTTAAAATCCCAAATTCGTGATACATTATACATTAGCAAGATGTGTCAGGCGTTCTTTTTTAAAGGAATTGTATGGTTTTTGTGCCTTTAATGGGATCAGATAGTGTAGCGGTGACAGACAACGAGACGTAGAAAAGGGTAAAGGGATTTAAATTTACATTTAGCTGACATTTTAGTAAAACTTTAGTTTGATGGTGCTGTTTAGGCTTCCTGTTGACTGTATAGTATAAGTAACTTTGGAATTCAGTCTCATACTTCATAATAAATTACTAAAGTAATAGTACTGTCTGTTGGCAATACATTTGCACACTTGAAAAGTGAATTGTAGATTGTTGATACACATATACAATAAATCTGCGGGGAAGTTATTGCTACATGGGCATTTCTACTACATTAAATAAGTTAAATTACATTTAAATGAACAGTTAAAAGGCTTCGCATCTGAACACTGCATGAATATACATTTATATATTTATATTATATATACATATATATATTTTTTTTTCTGTGAATATAGTTAATATATTTGGTGCATTTGAATATAACTGATTTATTAAACTGCTATTTATTATTTATTAAAATAATTGTTTCATCACCGATTATCTTTAGAAATAAAAAGAAAATGCATTTAAATTCAAACATAATATTCAATTCAACATTTCAACAAAATTGTATATATTTTCTCTTTATTTTTCTTTTTTTGTATTGAACATTTTCCCCCAACATATACATTTTGGTGTACTGATATTTTGACTCTTATTGTAATTTTTTTTATTATATTAATTCCACATTAGTTCCAGACTTGGCAGATTTGTACCAACTAGTCTAATGCATATGCTTAAATACAATATTATAGAATGCAATATTGTATAGCATATATACTGTTCAGAGTTCAGATGCAAAAGCCTTTAAGTGCTGCCTGAAATTGTCTTGTAAAATGAACATTTTTCTCAAGATCTAGGATCAATAGTTTCTCTTTTATTGTGATGAATACTTTCTAGGTTCTTTTCATTGCCTTTAAAGTAAAATAACTGAACATAAACATAGGAGGTGAGAAAAAATGCTCCCTTTAGAAGAACATTTCAGGCAGCACTTAGTGGCTTTTGCATTTGACCTCTTTGTGCATTATTTCTTACAGAAAAAGTTTCAAAGATAAAAAAAAGTCAATAAAAGTCGCTCTTTTAAAGATTAAAAAGTATGTATTCACAATGCCTGAATACATACAGTACGGTTCTGTAGTCCACTATGTTTGTGTTGTACAGAGGAGTATCCTGCTCTAAAAGAAGGTTGTTTGTGCAAGACAGCTTATGAACCTATAGCTGCATTTGAAATTTTAGTTGACAAAAAAATATTCACAGCATCATGTTGTATACGTTGTCATGAAATTCTTCATGACATATATTACAAATCAAATTTTAGGTTTGTTGAAAAAAAATTGTGGACTGTCCCTTAATCCAATTAGTTTATTTTTTTTTTATTCACAAAAGGCTTTGTAAAGCCTTCTGCAGAGGCTTTGGAGTTAAATTTAGAGTGTTGCACTACTATTACACAATGCTCGACCACTTGACCTACACTAATTCATGTTTTAGATAGACCAGTGGTTGGGAACCTATGGCTCGCGAGCCACAAGTGGCTCTTTGACCAAAATTTGTGGCTCTCCTGCTGTCTCCCTTCAATAATATTTTTCAGTAAAAAAAAAACTGATAACCTTCAGATAACTAATCAATTTCCTATTGAAACTACAATTCAAGTTCCCTCGTTATTGTAATTTTTTGGAGGAAAAAGAATAAAAACTCGATGTTTCGAACAATGCGTGTGTGCAGCGCTGTGAATAAACTTACGTTTCTATGGTAACTGCGCGCGCACATAGATTCAAACAACATTCATGAGTGGTGATGATGGCAAAAAGAAAATAATCCTGAGGAACATCGAAAGTTTCAAAATGAGTGGACAGAAACATTTGCTTTTATTTAAAGCTCTGGTGCTCTGCTCTGCTCTGTCTGATTTGAACAAAACTCATTTCCTCTTGTAAAAAATCTAATGTTAAGAAACATTTTGAAACCCACCATGCCGCTTTTGCGTCAAAGTACCAGCTGAGCGAATGCTGAAAAAAGGCGTGTGAGCTCCAACATAAAGTGCAAACCGGACAAAAACAGCAGGGGCAGGATGGGAGTTTGGACAGGGGCATCTTCAAGTTTGAGTGCTGTGAGCTCTACTTGCCTCATTGGAGATCGCAAGGCATAGGAAACCTTTCACAGATGGCGAATAAGTCGCGTATGATAAGTACAGCAAATGAACTGTTCGCGGCAGTGCTTAATTTGAGCTGGATCTAGGTCTGGGAAATGTCAGATATTCGTGGTTTGCGTTCCGTATTTTTTTTAATTGATCTGGCATTAACTGATGCGTGTGTGTGTGTGTGTGTGTGTGTGTGTGTGTGTGTGTGTGTGTGTGTGTGTGTGTGTGTGTGTGTGTGTGAAAGAGAATGTGAATGAGTCTGAGGTCCGAGTAAAAAACAGTGAGCAAACTGTGTTGAGTGTTTGTGTGCGCGCACACACATGAAGGTAGTCACTTTTGACCAATCAGCTTTCTTACATTTACAATCGCTCTCATTGGTTGCTGATTATTGTTTCGCGCGAAGTGAGCAGTGAAAATAAATAATGGCATAGTGGCCTACCTAAATATTAACTGTGTTTTCAAAATCCCAGAGGCAGTCAAGCACGTATATATTTTAAACATGAGTATGTTAAATCTGATTATGAGCCTGATCAAGAGAAGATGAAACTGCGTGAATAAGAAAATGCATTTGCCAAAAAAATCAGAAATGGCTTTTTGCTGAAAAAAGGTTCCCGACCCTTAAGACGAATGGGCACACTGCACTATGTCTTACTCTCAGTAGGGGCACTATTTGAGTTTTCACAAAACCACAAGTTTCAGGATTACATGGAAAAGGCCACAATATCAATTTCAACAGCTTGCACTCTGAAATTTTTTGAATCCTCCAAAATGTCATTATTATGTAAATGAAAAAAGAAAACCCATGAAAAACGTTTTCTAAATGTTATGTACATACCCCTAAATGCCATATGTAAAATCTGTGCGAACCGGAAGTTACTGAGACTTCTAACTGAAACAGAATATTGAGTAGGGGTGGGACATTCATTCCCTCTTAGAAAACTAATGGTAAAAGGGGCGTGGTTAAGAATATTGTGGTTCAAGCCATTTAAAGGTCAACAGTAAAAGACAGTCACAAAAACAAACTTTCTTCAGTGAATTAACTGCCACTGCTTAATTGTTAATTGTTCATCTAAAGATTATCAGTATGTGCTAGCAAAATAAACATGTTACAATAAAGATTTGACTATATGATTCAGAAGTTGTATTAACCATATCCTTAGCTTGTTTCACAATGAATGTCGCTGAAAAACAAAAAAGTATTTCTCATTTATCTTCCTATATTTACACTCATCAGATGAACAGCTCTTTAAAAGAGTGTTAATTCAGAGCTAAGTTACTGAGCATCAATATAACTGTCATGAGCAGGGCTCTCATCCAGCCCAGAATGATCACACTCCAGTCTGAAGCATCTCTCAGTATGACAGCGGGGAATCTTTAACCTCCACCCTCAACTCATGCAGTCTGTCAGCCGCTTCAGGTGCTGAAGTGGGATTTGCACATTTTACTTGGATAAACAAACATTCAGTTTTCATACTACTCAAAACTAGATTACGTCCTGTGTAATGTTTGTGGAGTGGTTTATAATTCACACACTCTGAAGAACAGTCTATAAAAATACAACCCCATTTATATTAAGTTTTCTGTGTTGATTTTTTTACTCTGAAGTTGTAACCATATTTAGAATGAATGGTAGGGTTTTAGGATTTAAAGACATGTTTGTAAACACAAACTTTCTGTAAAATGGGTAATTTTTCATTTTCATATATATATTTTTTCTTTTTCACTGTGGGAATTTGTTGGGCTTAAACAGTGGGGGGAAATGGTTCTTTGTGTAAATGACTTCTCTTCACATTTTGATGCTTCCATAGTTATTAAAATTGTTAAGATATTTATATCCATGTCTATCTGCTATTTTATATGCAATCCATATCCAACACTTCTAGTTGGATGTTACATAAATGTTTAGAATGTCTCTGTAAAAGTTACTAATAATAATTATTAATAATAAAAATCTTTGGCCAAGGACATGGTTAATATTGCTAATAATATGGTCAAACATGTTAATGCACTGAAACATGCCAGCAACTTGCTAGCTATTTGTTAACCTATAAAAAAAAATTTATGCTACATGTTGGATTTGTACTACTAAGCAGTGGTGGCAATGAGTAGTTAAAATTAGGCTAATGTTACAGCTTAGTGTTAAAACATGCTACCAACATGCTAAACCAACAACACGCAAACAATGGTAACCATGTTAAATTCAATACGTTAATTCATACAGTGTCAACCATGATAACAATATGTTACAAATAGTCTGTTCTAACCATGCCAACAACTAAACATGTTAACAATGTGCTAATTCATGCTAGCAATGTGTTAAAACATATTTCAAATGTGCTATAAATTTAAGCAATGTACAGTTGAAGTCAGAATTATTAGCCCCCCTTTGAATTTTTTTCTTTTTTAAATATCTCCCAAATGATGTTGAACAGAGCAAGGAAATTTTCACAGTATGTCTGATAATATTTTTTTTTTTTTTGGAGAAAGTTTTATTTGTTTTATTTTGGCTAGAATAAAAGCAGTTTTTAAATTTTCAAAAAAAACATTTTAAGGTCAAAATTATTAGCCCCTTTAGACAATTTTTTTTCGATAGCCTACAGAACAAACCATCATTATACGATAACTTGCCTAATTACCCTAACCTGCCTAGTTAATCTAATTAACCTAGTTAAACCTTTAAATGTCACTTTAAGCTGTATAGAAGTGTCTTGAAAATATCTAGTAAAAGATTATTTATTGTCGTCATGACATATATATATATATATATATATATAAATACTTATGTCAAAAAGTTACTCTGGAAAACTCAAAACAACAGGAACTTAAAATATATTTGTCATAGTTTCTATGTACCACTATAAAAGTTTACCCCACTAAAGTGATTTCTGTTTCTGAAAGCTCAATGTGACAAATTCAAGTATCCATTCTGTAGTACTGTATCTGGAAACCTAAATTATTGTTGACTGAAGGCTTTTCATACTGAAGGTTTTTTTATTTTTTAGCTTATTTCTTTTGCTTTTTTTCCATGGCAAGTTTCAAATCAATTACTTCCAAGCAAGGGTTCCTGCACCATCAGCCATCTGCTTTACATTATAATGTATATTTACGCACTGTTCAGCACTTCAATACTTTGCAACTACAGACATATGGGAAAATCTCTCCCCAGGAGTCATAATTAGAGAATTCATGCAATGTCTGCATTTGAAATAGCTCCACTTTATTCACAGTCAAGTCATATGGCTAAATCAATAATACTGCTGATGCTGTGAAATTCATTTTTTTTTTTTTTTTTTTTTTTTTTTGCCATTAATATTTCTGAAATGACTCATTACTAGCTGTTTCTCAACTTGGTTAGTTTTGTGGCACATCTGCTACAAACAGAATCATGTGCATGCAAATTCAAACAATCTCATAGAAGTACTTTTTTAGTTTTACAGTACAGTAAAACTATATAACATTTTGAATGACTGTCAATGAAATGCTTTTGGCAGCTGAAGCAGCAAGGGTCTTGCTAACCAGCCAAACCTTGACCCCTTGATAAAACTGAAAATTTTCAAATCATCCATTTTTAATAGTTATAGATTCATCCAGATTTTAAATATACCTCAAGTGTGATCAGGACCTTCATATTGTTGAACTGCTGACTACCTGCTCTGTGGCACTATAAAAATAACCGTTATTTTACAGATAATTGTCTGTAATTTTTTTTCTGAATTTTCCAGTTTTTTTCATTATACAGTGAAATACCTGTTGTTTTACACATATTTTCTGTAATAAAAAATTCTAACATTAAATTTACTGTTACTGCTTGTATTTTGGTATTATGATATTTTTTCCTGTTTTTTTTAATAAAAATTTCTGTATTTTTCAGTATTTTACATTAATATTTTCAGGTTATTCCTGCAAAAATAAGGAAACAAAATTCAGTCAAATTGTTTTTAGTACTATTGAAGATAGTAATCATATGAGGATTAAAGAGGACAAAAAATAGCCTACAGTAATGTTTGTAGGCTGCATATAATGCATGCACTGTAAACTACTGTATATTATATTTTATATTATACTATATATATATTATATTTCCCCACAAAGGGTTGGACTTAAAGACTTAAAGAGTTTAATAACATTGTTTTAATGTATTATTTTATTTTAGGTTTTTTTTTTGTAATTCATAATGTATAAATTGCTAAAAAACAGTTTATGTAAAAACGGGTTATTGTTAAAAAATGTATCAGTGGCTAACAGTGTTGCTATGCTAACTGTTACAATCACCAGCGATCTAGTGGCTAGGGTTCGCTGGAGAACTACACACATACTATGTTACCGAACTACAACTCCCAACATGCACCTCGCACACTGGTTCCTGATTCTCACTGATTACACACAGTCAGAAGATTGTTATGGACTGATTTGAATGACTATAAACTCAGCACATACAGACACATCATTGCCGAGTCTTGTTAAACTGTTTAGTGAGCATTATGATGTGGTTTCCCTGGCCGTGTTTGACCCTTTGCTTTGTTACTTTGTTTCTCACCTTTACACTTGGGATTATCTGTATGCACCTGTTTGTTCCTGTTTCAACCTTTAATTGTAAGACGATTCTCTGAATAAACTGCTATTTGATCCACAAGTTTGCCATTCAGGCATCCTCACATGACACTGTTGTTAAATGATGACCGAATGTGTTATTTGTAAAAAAAAATAAAATAAAATAAAAAGAAATAAAAAATTTAGATATATAACAGTTTTGTAATTTTTCAAGCAAATTGTTTTGGGGTTTAACCTACGTATCCTAAAAATCTTTGTTAAACTATATTATAGTTTATAGTTATATTTACAGTGTTTTATGACAACAGTAATTATTTTATACTTAAGCTTTTTAAATCATTCTTTAAAAGATAAAGGTATGTTAAAAGTGGAAAATGTATGGAATATTTAGAGATTTCATGCATAATTACATTAATTAATCTGTATAATCACATTAATCTGTATAATTACAGTAATAATCTTTATAATCAGATTAACTAATCTGTATAATTACAGTAATAGCCTGCATAATTACAGTAATAATCTTTAAAATCACATTAATTAATCTGTTTAATTACATTAATAAATTATATATTTACAGTAATAATTTGTAAAATGACAGTAATAATTTGAACAATTGCAGTAATAATTAGTATAATAGCAATAATTACCTGTATCATTACAGTTTTAATCTGTAAAATGACAGTAATAGCTTGTGATTATGGAGCAAAAATTTACAGTTTTTTTTTACAGATTATCTACATTTTTTATTCTGACAGTTTTTTTTTTTTCTTTCGTTTTTCACAATTATTTTCTGGTGCCCCTGCTGCTAGAAAATTACAGTGTTTTTGTTTTTTACTGGTTTTTTAAATATATATTTTTTTTTACAGTGTAACATGCCTGGTAAGGTACCCAGGTAAGTTATCCATGTAAACACCCAAATACAGTTTTATTAAGTCAGAATTATTAACCCCCCTGAATTATTAGCCCCCCTGTTTATTTTTTTCCCCAATTTTTGTTTAATGGAGAGAAGATTTTTTCAACACATTTCTAAACATAATAGTTTTAATAACTCATTTCTAATAACTGATTTATTTTATCTTTGCCATGATGACAGTAAATAATATTTTAGACACTTCCTTACAGCTTAAAGTGACTTTTAAAGGCTTAACTAGGTTAATTAGGTTAACTCGGGAGGATAGGCAGGTTATTGTATAACAATGGTTTGTTCTGTAGACTATCGAAAAAAATCTATATAGCTAAAAAGGGTTATTAATTTTGACCTTAAAATGTTTTTAAAAAATTAAAAACTGCTTTTATTCTAGCCTAAATAAAACAAATAAGACTTTCTCCAGTAGAAAAAATATTATCAGACATACTGTGAAAATTTCCTTGCTCTGTTAAACATAATTTGGGAAATATTTAAAAAAGAAAAAAAATCAAAGGGGGTTTAATAATTCTGATTTCAACTGTATTTATTACAGCACATTTGTTTAATGGGTTCCGTTTGGATAAATGCAGGAGAAATAGTTTATCCTTGTTTAGTCAAGAGTAACAATCTTATTTCTAGCCCCCAAATATCATATTGTACTTTTCTTAAGAATACATTACTGTGCTAGGTTGTGTGAGACTATTATGATTCTTTTAAAATCATTTATCTTTTTCCCTCTTAGTTAGGAAAGGATACATTTATAGCTAAATTACAACCAGAGACATAATTTAAGACCAGCCTTGTATTTTAAGATTTTATTTTAGCTGTAACAACCTGATTTAAGTTTGCCTTTTAAAAAATGGGTAACACTTTATTTTGATAGATCATTTGAGTAATAGTAGACTGTCTGCTTCATATCTGTCGATACAGACATTCAACAGACATTTAACTCATTATATGAAACTTTGCAAGTACATGTCAACCTACACTTACCTTAACCCTAACCCCAAGCCTAACCACAACCTAACAGTCTCCTTTTAATCTAATGAGAATTAGATTCAATGTAACTTAAATTCAACAAAGAGACCATCAAAATAAAGCGTGACCAAAAAAAAATGCTCAATCACACTTATACATGTTCTTTAGTTAACAAGATGCATTTCATTATGTTTTGTTGCAGCAAGCTTCTGTATTTTTAGAAGCAACAAACAATAATTTTGCATTGTTACTCCTGTCAAGTCTTAATTTGAATTTGATTTAATTCATACAGTAATCTTGTTTCAAGTTTTAATCCTTTCTCTCAATTGAAGATAGAATGACAATTTCTAAAGTAAGAGGAATTCTCCTGTTTAGTCACTCTAGTTATAACCACAGAATAAGTAAAGCATACAGTTCAGAAAGCTATAAAAAAGCAAGTTTTAATATAACTAGATTAAACTGCTTGGAATAAGTGCTGTAATACTTATTTTAAGATATTTCTTTTTCTTTACTAAAGCCTAGATAAGTTCTCTTATTCCAAAAAATCTTACCAAGTATACATATCTTACTGCACTGGCAGATAATTTGACTTGTCTCTAGTCTGTATCTTCTTAAATCATTTATTTATCATGTTTAGAGGATGTCGTGTTTTTGCAGTGTTGACTCTGGGTCAAAAATCATTTCCTCAGTTTTCTTGATATAAATAAAAATACATCCTATTCATCCTAAATCCATTTGAACTGAGGTACAGTAAATGTATTCCAGATTTCTATTACAGCATGTTGTGTGTGCGCATGTGTTGCTGCTAAGCTATCAGATATGCAACCCCACGGCTTTCAATGCTGAGATGAAAGCGCCTGAGTGGCATGTAGTGGTGTGATTGGAGACTAGGGGTTTGATCTTGAAAGGAGGTACCAGTAATGCATTCAGTGGATGTGAAGCCTCCAGAGAGGCTGCTGAAAGCAGCAGGGATTATATATCCACCAAAAAGCCCTATTGTAAAATGACACAGCCCACTCAGTATGGGAACGGCTTAGTGTAATGGTGCATATCTAGAAAAGGTCACATTGTTAGAACCATGAATTATACACAGCTGTTCTCTCTCATTGTGCGCATACATATTGCACCCTGTCTACCCTGTCGGAGTCAGTCACATTTCCGCGTCCCCCTGGTGTTTGTGAGGCGAGATGAGCTTACTATCCGTGGCAAGTGTCAGCATTCGTCACATTAATGGTTTCATGAGCAAAACTTCTCACCTACAGTGGTCCAGTCACACTCCAGGTTAACATGTGGGCAGCAGACTTTGTAAGCTTATGTTCAACAAAAGCCACTTATGTTGTAAAGGCTGCCTTTATGCAGCTTGATTGCAACTGTGAAAATATGGGTAAGAAGTGTGTGCATGTGTGAGGAAAAAAATGGGCTTTGTGAGTGCGAGTGGGTTTGTGTTGCGGTTTGTGTGGATTGGTTTTCCACACTCCATTACCCTTTTTCATCTGCATTCTGGGCTCTAATGACCAGCATGTCAAGGTTTGGCTGGCTAGCGTGGTGTAGTTAGCCTGCTTTGGTGAATTCCATTACTACACCATTATGGGAGCAAAACCATATTTATTCACAGACAACCACTAAAAGTAAAAAAAAAAAAAAAAAAAAAAAAAAAAAAGTCATTGTTTGTTAATTTCTTCTATTCGTTGTTTCAGTATTCAAGTTTCAGTGTGTGTGTATTAGTATTATGGAGTTGACATGATTTGGCTAATTTTACTAAAAATAAAACAAAATAATAATTGATTGTGTTTTGGCCATTTTTTATGTCAACTGAGTGTTTTGGAGGCCTACAAAAGTGAAAATCAGCTTCAAACCACAAGTTTTTGAAAAACAGCACCATCATTGCATCAGTGCAAACAACCAAAACACAATTTTTTGAAAATAGTTGTATCATCCACATGCATTTCATTTATTTGGTCCCTTGTATGCGTAAGTTAGTAGGTGCATCCCAAATCACATACTAATGCACTAGTCGATGCCATTTTGTAGTGTAAATAGTGTATGTAGCAGTAATCACACTGAAATATTTATTCTAAAAACAATAAGTGCACTTTAAATACCCGGATGTTGCGCTTTTTCAACCGTTAAAAAGAAGTGTGTAATGATGGACACTTCACAAACTCAACAACCGCAGCTTTGCTCGCATAGCAGAAGGGGCGGCGCTTTCGGGGATAGATGTTGGATTATTTATTTCGGATTGAGAAAGCAATATTCTCCTATGAGAGTAATTATGCTGCCTCCTGATGTTGAACACGGTAATACTCATGGCAGGTACTATTCGGTAGTTTGGTCATTTATTTCACTAATTTGGCAACCGTCAAACGTCATCTGGGAAACGCTTTGAATAAAAAAACTCATTAGTGTTTCATCTGGGATGACACTGCATTCATATACTATGCTGTTGAGTGTGTAAATACATAAGTACATAGTGCATAGTGTATAGTATACCATTTGGCACGCAGGGATTGACAACCAAAACGACTGTAATGTGAAGGGATGCTGACAACAGAGGTATGGATTTCAATGCAGGATTTATTATGAGAACAGGGGGAACATAGGGGCAAACAGATGTATAAAGGCAAATCCGGAGTCGTGGTCATACAACAGGCAGACGGTCAAAAGGCAGGCAGCAGAAAGGAATAAACAGTAAAACAAAGCAAGGGTCTAACACAGAAAGGCAAGGAAGGGAAAACGCATCGTAAAGTTCACAATGACAGATAAACAAGACTCAGCCCAGAGGTGTGTGTGCGGTTTATAAAGTCCATGTAATCAGTTCATTAGTGGCTCCCTGCTGTAAGTGTGTGTACTGTACTAAATGAGGAACATGTGCATGTGAGCGGTGCATGACTGGAACTTGTAGTCCATGTAATGGCGGATTTGTAGTCTGTTTGCCAGCATTAGATTGCTGGTGATTGTGACAACAACAATGGTGGGCTATTGGAAAATACATAATAGGCCTTTAAAATTGTGTCGCCAACTACTGGCCTGGCATTCATAAAACATAATTTTAGTCATTTTTGTGAAACTGTGTTAATGAGGGTCGCCACTGCTTTCTGTAAGGGAAATTTTTCAAAAACTCAAAATGTTGTACTTTGTTGTAGTGTAAATATACTGTGATTTAGCAGGTTCTATTGTTTCACCAGTTGGTTGCGACAAGTGACTGTCAATAGAGTAGGTTGTTAAATAATTTATTCATCTAATTCAGAGCTGCCCAAAGTTGGCCCATGGTAACCTTTGATTTGGCCCCCGATCCCATCTGAGAAGAGAAGGGGGAATGATAAGGATGGTTGAGAGATTGCCATTTCAAATATAACATAACCTTTTATTATTAAATTAGGAAATGACCCATGGCAACATTAATGTAATATAGTTTGGTATGATTATCTTCTACCCATGGCTCTCAATGATTTTTGGCCCTTCATACGAAAAAGTTTGGGCACTCCTGATCTAATTCTTTCAAAATACGAGGCTGTGCTTTTAAAATATTACTTATTTAACAGTTGCATGAAGGGCCACATCTTTTTGGTGTTTTTCTGTTAGCTTACACTTGTATTTCGGGACCATGATCTCCACTCTCACCACTGAAAATTTAACTGCAGTTTAACACAATTACTTTTATTGACTTTTTAGTAGTTTGAAACAATGTACAGTCTAGGTTGGTCATGTAAATTATGCTACAACACCAGGTAATTATCTGCCAGTACTTTTTTCTGTTTAATGTTTGATGTATTGTCATTCTTAGGCTTCCAGGCAAGGCTGTAAATTCATTTGTTTTATGCACAAACCTATTGCCTTACTTGTCTAATTTGTTGCAGTGTTTCCTAATTTGTTGATTAGTTTTCTGATTTGCCATTGTGTTTTTGGATTGTTTCTTTCATTGAATGTGATTGTGTTTTCTGACTTGTTATAATGTCTTCATAATTGTTGTTGTATTTTATGAATTGTCATTTTGTTTAATAGGTTTGCACTTGAATTTGTCATTTGTTATATTGTTTGTCAGAATTGTCAATTGTGTTGCACTTAACTGCCACCGTAAAGGGCTCAATCTTAGCACTGAAAGCTATAAACAAGAGATGTACACCAGTTACAACATAATGATCTCTCTTTGGGATAACGGAAGAAAAAACTTATTAGAAATATATTTCAAAAACTGTTGGGTTGTTAGTATACTTCTACAGTATATTGTTTCAAAGTCTGGTGCTTTCAAACTTGCACTTTTGGTCTGCACCGTGTTCATTTGATGTCTGACTACGGTATGTTTAGCTAGTGTGAACATATTTTCTGAGCTCGGGTGCGCACCTGTGAACCGTACTCTTCTCACGGTTCACTTCTGGTATGAATGCAATCCTACCAAATAACAGAAGTAAACTGCCAGCTGTACAACAAACTATCGTTTTCCAGGGCAAACACAGTGATAATGTCTGCTTGTCACCTCCAAAAACAGCTTCTGAAGACATCAAGTTATGTTTTGAACAATTATAATATTTTTACAGCACATGTGCGTGAGTCGCCTTTTATAAGCAGAAGAACCACGATGTACAGACGTCTTTCCATTTTGGCGCTTTGCTTTCATGTCCATCACCTAACAGCCATACAGGTTGACGTCAGAACCCAACGTCAGGCCAATGTGGATCTCCAACGTTGTGTTTTGATTACTTTCCGACGCAACTTTAAAACAACAGAATATCAACGTCTAATGATGTTACAGCTTGACGTTGTGAGGTCATTAACAATATTACATCTATCAGACGTTAGATTTTGGTTATCATACCTGACGAATAAATGTCAGTATTTGATGTCAATATGACATTGGTTTAAGACCTGTCAACCCTCCCGATTTTCCCGGGATTCTCTCATATTTTACAGTTCTATCCCGCTATTATCCCATAATGGTATTTTCCTGTATATCTCCTGTTTTTTCAGTCTTTCTCTCAAGGGTGGCACTAAACATTAAAGAGCCGATCCTCCCTATACGCAACCTATATCGCCAAACCGCCCTTTGCTCTTAAATGTCAGTCTGTTCTGTGCTTTCATTTTATTTAGGCATTTTGAAATAAACATAAAACTAAATATAAAAAACGGCGGGATTCTCTTTCCTTTTCATTACAGGTGCCTTCGCCCCTCCTATGAAATCCTCAAAACAGTCATGTAGCGGTGCGTGACTGTCAGCTGAAGCGCTCCATAGTGATAAATAGATGCTGTTTCCCAAATGGATTCTTTACACACAATTTGAAGCGGAGCGAAAGTCTGGGTTTTGGGTGCATGCTTGAACAGACATATACATATAATTAATAATAATAACATCTAAAGATGTCAATCTTGATGTTTTTTTTTTTTCTTTTTAAACACAACTAATTTTGTCCTAAATGAGCATAAAAAGATAGGAAAGCAATCGAATGCTTTCATTATAACGTTAGATGTGTGCCTTTTTAAAATGACACCTGTTATTTAATGTAATTAAATGAAAAATCGAAATAAATGAGAGATTCATTCGTTGTTCTTTAATCAGAATGTGTCAGAAATCAGAAAGTTATACAGTGATGAAAAGATTAATGAGATTTAATAACTTAATTCTATTTCTTTGTAATAGCTATTAATTTTAATCAGTTAAACGTTTGCTAATTTATTTGCTGCTAATGTATACCATTTTTTTTATTTTGTAAATAATAATAATGAAACATATCACTGGCCATTTAACTGTTTATTTACAATGAAACAGCTCCAGAATAACATATTTAGTAATTTTGAAAATTACTTAGGTGGGGTGGGGGGGTTGGGTGTTATCCCTTATTATGGTGGGCATATCTCTTATTTTCAAATCCCAATTTTGGCAGGTATGGTTTAAGATGCTCAACATTGGATTTCGTTCACTTTCCAACACAACCTAAATTCAACCAAATATCAACGTCTTTTCATGTTGTTATTGGACATCAACATAACATTGTCCTTAGATGCTGGCAACCTAAGTCTAACCTAATATTAACATCTTATGATGTTGTGTGTCTGCTGGGAAGATTCTAAAACTCAGTTCCTGGAGGGCCACAGCATTGCACAGTTAAGTTCCAACCCTGCTCCAATGCATGTACCTGTAGGTTTCAAACAAGTCTGAATCACACAATTAATTTGATCAGTTGTGCTAAATTAGGATTGTAACTAAAAAGTGCAGAGCTGCGGTTCTGCAGGAACTGAGTTTGACACCTCTGCTCTAAAATGTGCAAACATGAACTAATGGCTAGGCTGTATGCCAACATTAAATTGTTTATGGAACTCTTTTATAACGGGAAAATCACATCCATACTGCTGATAAATAATACATCGTATTAATAATAGATGAATAATAAATTGTAAACTGGCAGCAGCAGGAGGTCAACCAGGTATTTTCCCCCTACTATTCTATAAATATTAGGATATACAGTACTACTCATATTGCTTTCAGTATTCTGTCCAGTACATGAGTGCATTTATTCAGACGCAGAGATGATGAGAGAATACTAACAGAAAGCTTTCTCCAGACATCACAGACTTCCGTGTCAATGACCATCACCTGCCGTCCAGCAGTCAAACACTGTTAGTGTCATCTCCCCAGAACTTCAACTGCTGTCCAGCACAGATTAATATAAAATATCCCTAAGGAAGGCTCCTGCACACACATTAAACTTTTATCATATGTTAAACATAACCCAACAGCTTCATGAGAATGAAAGAATTGATTGATTTCCCTTTCAGATTCAAACCACAGAGGGTGACAGCCTTGTTGAGTTTATGAAATGTTCATGTAGGGGCCAGTCTGACTCTCTCATTTATTATCTATGTGCTCTTCACTACAGATCACGCTGTTCCTGGAAGCATTGAAAGACTCCTGAGACCGCCGGCAAACCACAATGATCTCTTCATGCTGAAACCTCTACTTGAGATTCCAGTCTATGACATCACACTCTAAACATATAAGCAGGTTAGACTGATAGATTCACATTAATATCTGTGCAAAGACAGTAAAATTACTATAATTGCACAATTTATTAAATGTTTTTTCTAAGATGTAAAGCGTGATAATGGACATTTGAAAGCATAAAGAGCAGATTTAAATATTCAGAATCTATTTGAGTGTAAAATCATGTCTCAGTGATCTTTGAAAAAGAGGGCACCAACTGTTAAGTATAGTATAGCATTGAAATGGCTTCAGCTTCAGTGAACCATGTATTTGATATTAAAAGATTCCAAAAGATATTGCTATTTGCTTGGTAATTAGATGCATGTTTCTCATAGAGGAAGACATGGCTGGAAGCAGGGAAGCATGGTGTAAGCTGAAGTGGCTTGACATTTCAGGCAGTGTGGGGTGAAGTCAATACAAGAGCCACTGGTCTGAAACAAGCCTCCACTTATGTTGCACTTCCTGGAGGGCTGTAAACAGAGAACGGCGATGAAAACTCAGGGTTTAATTACAGAATTACACTGGTGCAATAAAATTCTTTATATTAGACTTGTTTATGAAATATGGCCACTTCTGGCAACAGTTAAAACATCCATTATGAAAATAAAAGGAAATATAAAATCTAATGTATTCATTACGGCTGTCAATATTAACGAGTTAAAATGTGATTAATCTGAAGAGGTTTATGCATTAATAATTCTTTAAAACAAGTTATTGTTTGCCATCATCGCAGCCATATCATGGTGTGATTAATATATGAAGATTAAAAGCACAGCGTGTGCTCAACAGCAAGAAGTCTGGATTAAAATAAAGATGTGTAAACTTATTGTAGTCATGAACTGTTCGTCCACTGAAGCACAACTTGTTTGAAGAACCATCTTCAGGGCCAAATGTGTTTTTGCAGATATTAGCAAAGATGTGTCAACCATTGTGTGTCAAAAAACTTTGGATGAGTCAGCAGTGCAAGCCTGTAAAAACACAACAACAACAGCAAAGCAAAATCATTCCATCACTAAATGGATTGGCACGAAGTTCAGGACCATTCCATTTACCATTGATGGGAACTATTGTTAGGAGAATACATGAACTGTACGATGCTGAAAAGCTAAAAAGAGAGTCAGCTTGCAGAAGGCACTTCCATCGCACTTACTGGACACCACTGGACACAAGTTGTAAAACTACCAAAACATAATCGATGATAACTGACATCTGCACTTATTTACTTCAGGCAAGCTAAAATGATAAACTATAAGGAAAATAGATTGTAGGGGTGTGATGAGATCTCAGGCTACGAGATCACATCAAGATATCTCGTTGAGGTGAAAAGTTGTCTCGTGAGTTGATGTCATGATGGAGCGTGAATTTAGCACTGAAGATTGGAGGCAGGATTGGATTTGAACTGCAAACCAAGTGTTTTGCACACACCTGGCAACCCGGCTGCCTTAGTGTTGTGCATTACTAGTTTTATTGGGCTGGTGTAATGTAACAATTTTTTTCACTGGCGTTCAAAGTTTGTCGCATCCAAAAGAAAGGCTGCTACCAGTGCGACTATACACATATTAACCATGCGATGGAATAGCACTTTAGATATGCTTAAAGTCGTAAGTGTCGTAAGTGAAGTTTATTTATAAACTAATTTCGAGAGGAGCACATGCTTATTATTGATAGCAGCTGGTCCTCATTAGTTAACGCATGATTCACCAATCAGATGATTCCTAAATCACTATAAATAACCAGAGTATCTTACCTTAGCCATCTTCGTCTTGAAGACTGCTCTGCATCAACAACAACAACAACAACAACAACAACAACAACAACAACAACAACAACTACTACTACTACTAATACTACTACTTCAAAGACAACAACTACATCTCCAACTATAACTCCAACAACAATTTCAACAACAACAACAACATCAAAACCTTCCTCTCCAAAGTGCCTAACACAACGCGTCTGCTGTGTCTTCAACCCAATTCTCTAGCAAGATCACAGTTAAAACTCCCAAGCCATTGCAATGAAACCAAACCACTCTCTTGGCTGTGCACCTGCAGTAACGTACATAACACGCTTTTAAAAGGAAGCCTCGCAAAAATAACTACACTCCAACAAATACTAATAATTTTATAGATTGTTTTTATGACGAGACTAGCGTGAATAGAATGATTTAAACCAAAGATACTCACCTCTCAAGCCTCCTGCCGTCCACAGATCGATAACATTTTACAGCTGCAAGGGGCTGCAATTTGACTGCAAGGGTCCATGCAAGTCAATACGCAAAACATTAGTCCACAACATATTCATACGTTGATAAACATTAATGGAATGCATTGTTATCAAAAGGTACTTTTTTGTTCCTAACAGGTCCTTGAAGAAGGGGCAATTGGGGGCCCTAAGCAATTCCTGGTATGGGGCCCTAGCATTGATACTCAAAAAATTATTTTCTCTATAGATATTTTTTTCCTCTGTAGATTTTTTAAAATTTATTTTTGGTAATTAAACTGCATATTAAAATATATATTTTTTTAACTTACCAAAGCTAACTTTTTTACACACAGATTTTAAGAAGTTATGCAGGTAGATATCAACTTATTGGGGTCGATATTCTATCAAAATTTTTATTTGAAGCCATCATTGTGGTGTAGACTTTAAAAAAAAATCTCTGGTTGCTGTTAATATTTTAACATAGTATATATTAAATATACTATAATACATTAAAGGTGCAGTAGGTGATCTGCCTAAATGCTGACCGGTTAGCATAATATCTTTAAATACAATCCCTCCCCTGTCGTCCAAAACCATGTCTCCTAAATAGCAAACGCAAACATTAAACGTTTTGTTGTTAAACTACATAAAAATCTACATTAATGATGCAGTAAAAGATTCCTTATGAAACTGAAAATAGTCACATTGTTTGCTGGAAGATTTCAGTGGCTAAACAACACTTCTATGCATATAACCCGTTCGTAACAACAAAATCTACATAAGCTTTGCATGACAAAATACTTTTAAAACATAACCTCACCTGCCTAAAAGAAATACTGTACTTCAGCCATGGTGTCATCCTTCCTCCAGCATGCAAAAGTCACTCCTATGTTGATTTTAAAAAGTTTTGATTCAGCATTTGGTTTTAGCGCTGTCACTTGTGTCCATGTGATCGCGGCCCACGTTAACGCACATCAGCGGATCTGCATGAACAGATGCACAGTTGTTCAAATTTGCATTTGCTGACAGACAGTTTGGGCTACTTATCAGAATTATGGGAATTATCTGTCTGACAATATATAATTGGATGAACAGTTTTAGTCTTATGCCTTACCCAGAATATAAAAATACCAGCCTGATCTCACGAGAAAACGTAAGTATTTTACGTTTTGACAGTTTAGTGGCTAATTCGTACGAATTCGTACGAGTTCAGTCGTACGAAATTGTACGATTTTAAAAAGGAGACGTGGCACCTAACCCCAACCCTAAACCCAACCGTCATTGGCGGATGAGCAAATCGTACTAAATTGTATGAATTAGATCGTACGAATTCGTACGAATTAGCCACTAAATCAAAAAGTTACGAATTGCCGTGAGATTGTGTTGAAAAAATACATATAAACACATTTAGATTATTTACTTTAATCATTACTATTGGAATGTGAAGAGACTTTCTACCAGCTCAACATAAAAGACAATCAGAAGACAATCACCTACTGCACCTTAAACATAATATATAATCCATATAAAAAGGAGATGTTTTCTTTGTGTGAAATACAACGATTTGTTTAGAGAGATGAGAATCGTGTCTCGGTTTCAGGAAAACACAGACTTTGGGTAAAATTTGATGATAATGTCATGTTTTGATTTATATCTGTAGTGGCCTGATTGTTCCAGATCCCCTGGTAATGTCATTTTTTATTGTGAAGAAATGTCAAAAATATAGGAACAATTGCAAGTATGAACCTAAATTAAAGTTGAAGTGTGAGTTAAAATTACAGTGTTTGACTGATTGCATGTTTGTATCCTGGAGTCTGTGAGGTGTCATTATGTCATTAAGCGTGGGAGGAAAATGCGACTACCAACACAATAACATAAAAGCTCCCCTTCCTATAATTACTACAACTTACTCATAAAATCAGCCAAGACTTATTCCTGGGTCTAATTAACCTTGAGATTTTTATTTTTTATTTTTTTTTGAAACACCTACAATCTCCGTCTGCTCATTCTGTGTTCTGGTTGTATGACAGCTGTGTACAAACTGTGCAAAGTAAAGCATTTTAACATTAAATATAATAATAATCAATTACATAAACAAATGAACAGCAAAGTTAACTAAAAGCGATTAAAAACACAGGTAATGCAAATTCTGTCATTATCTACTCACCCTTGATAATGATTTGTACATTGTGACTCATGTTTGAAGTATAAAAAATACATAAAACAGCTGACATGTCAGCAACAAGCCAGAAAGTAAAAAGATCAGCAAGTAAACATTTCTGCCACGTATTCAGTCTGAGAGGGAATTATTCACCATGGTACTACCAGAAAATAAATAAATAAAAATGTATTTTTCATTAAAACCAATCCGAGCACATCCAAAAATGATCAGCAATACATTTTCACTCACACTTGAGTGCTTTAAGCTTTAAAATAAGTCATAAATGAACTGAATCCACCCAACCGGATATTAATCCTATTGTGTTCCAAAAATGAAGGAAGATCATTCAGGTTTGGAATGATATGTGGGTGAATAAATTATGACAGGATTTCATATTTTCAGAAAACTATTTGTTTAAAACGTGATATTAAAAAGCAATTAAGAATGATGAAGAATGTGCCAACGTGCCCAATACCAGTGGAAATGAATGAAAGGGGGGGTCAAGTCATAGCTCTCATGAAGCCAAGCAATGTTCTATAATTGTCACACAACAGTCCCCGAGTTCCAACAGAAATGGCAGTGATTCACTATTGTGTGTATTCTGTGCACTCTGTCCAAAAACCCAGCTCTGTCTCGATATTATGGACACAGCCTTATTTCCTCTGGCATCCACGTGTTCTAGTGTCTGCCTGTTTCTATAGCGATTAGCCACTCTGCGGAGAGTCTGAACTGTCTTTTTTAGGGCCAGATAACATTGCATTGAATTTTGTGAGTGTTGCCCAATAGGTTGTGTGTTTCTGTTTTATCTTTTTTTTAAGTGAGGCTTAATCTAATTAATTTGGAAACACTTTGAAATGTAGCCTCATTAATAAATGTTGGCTAAAGCCTTCACTGAAAATCTGTGGTTTTATTTGAAATAAAGGTATTCTTTTTAAAATATAATCATACATTTAAGCGCTAAGTAAAACTAATTAAAAACGTGTACTTATCATTGTTAAGTATTAGTGTTAGGAATAGGGTTTAATTTAGGGTTGGTTGCATGAAATACATATTTAACTGTTATCACTATAGTAAGTGCATGTAAGGACACTGCAAAATAATAACAAAAGGATGAGCTGTATACAAAAGTAGGGACGGTTGATGTAAAACTGATGTTTTAACATTGTGTTGAGATCCCAAACTCATATGTTTCGAAATGTCGCTCTGAAGTGTGATTTGAAACATCCATGCCTGGTGATTAAGCTGATTTGAAAAATTCTGAGTTCTGATCCCAACTTGTGGACCTTCTCGATTCCATCTTCCTGTCAAAATACTGTTCTGACCTAAATTAATCAAAAATGTTAAAAAGTAAATCTTAAAATAAAAAATAAAACATGTACAGTAAGTCAGACAAGTCAGACACTTTTTTGGGGAAAACAGTTAAACAGTTTTGAACTCAGTTGGGTTTGTTTGCTTGGTTGTTTTTTAACCATTTTTATAGATCTGGCAGGAGCAATTTCAGCAAATTAGACCATTAAAGCATCAAAGCTTTTGATAAAGAATTTTGATAGCTTTCCTATTTAAAGCTTGACACTAGCTGGTTAATAAAGCTAGTTACATTATAAGAGCAACAGAAAATGCAAAAAAAAAAAGGTGCTATTTTCTTTCTAGTACAGGGTTGGACCTGCTTTTGCCTTCAGAACTGCCTTAATTCTTCGAGGCATAGATACAACAAGGAATTGGAAATATTTCTCAAAGACTTTGGTCCATATTGAAATGATAGCATCATGCAGTTGCTGCAGATTTGTTGGCTGCACATCCAAGATGCAAATCTCCCACTCCACCACATCCCAAAGGTGCTCTATTGGATTGAAATCTGGTGACTGTGGAGAATATTTGAGTACAGTGAACTCACTGTCATGTTCAAGAAATCAGTCTGAGATGATTCGCGGTTTATGGGATGGTGTCTTATTCTGCTGAACGTAGCCATCAGAAGATGGGTACACTGTGGTCATAAAGGGATGTACATGGTCAGCAACAATACTCAGGTAGGCTGTGGTGTTGACAGGATGCTCAATTGGTACTAATGGGCCCAAAGGGTGCCAAGAAAATATCCTCCACACCATTACACCACCACCAACAGCCTGAACCGTTGATACAAGGCAAGATGAATTCATGCTTTCATGTTGTTGACGCCAAATTCTGACCCTACCATCCGAATTTTGCAGCAGAAATCGAGACTCAACAGGCCAGGCAACGTTTTTCCAATTTTTTTTTGTATAATTTTGGTGAGCCTGTGCGAATTGTAGCCTCAGTGTCCTGTTCTTAGCTGACAGTAGTGCTGACGGTGTGGTCTTTTGCTGCTGTAGCCCATCTGCCTTAAGGTTCGACGTGTTGACCTCAGTTGTAACGAGTAGTTATTTGTATTACTGTTGCCTTTCTATCAGCTCAAACCAGTTTGGCCATTCTCCTCTGACCTCTGGCATCAACAAGGCATTTGCACCAATAGAACTAGATATTTTCTCTTTTTCGGACCATTCTCTGTAAACCCTAGAGATGGTTGTGTGTGAAAATCCCAGTATATTAGCAGTTTCTGAAATACTGAGACCAGCCCGTCCAGCACCAACAACCAAGCCACATTTAAAGTCACTTTAATCACTTTTCTTATGGAGAGAGATTAGACTCAATAATAATTCACGCAAAAGACACGATGTACACATGCGTAGCCAAATTCACGTACGTAAAATATTTATTTATACTTACAAAAACAATTCACACGCACAAAATAAAAATACATTTTCATAAAATAGGTTTCACAAATGCAAAACACCATTTGCAAATATATAAGAGTGTACAAAAAGTTTTGAATGTTTAAAATTCACGAGTTCATCCTGAATGAGAATGTGCAAATCCTCTCTCACGTACGACTCACCCTGAATACGAGTGTGTGCATTTTTGAGACTTTCCTGCCAGCACACACATCCCACGTGAGTCACTCGTGCCCTGTAGCCAATAAGATGCGAGCTTACCGTTCAACCAATCACAACCAATCACAACTCACCATTTGCGCAGTCTGACTTAATTAACTGAGATGATCCTCTAAGAAGAAGAATACTCCTCTATTTAGCATGGCAGGTGAAGAGCGGGATGCGTGGGTAAGTGGTTACTTGATTTCTATAGTGGTTTATGTATGCAAAGATTAAGTATCAAACGTTTGTTAAAACAATGGCTGCTGTTGTTTATAATGTAAACTTTATAACGTAAATTAAGATCATCTCTGTTAATTAAGTCAGACTGCGCAAATGGTGAGTTGTGATTGGTTGTGATTGGTTGAACAGTAAGCTCGCATCTTATTGGCTACAGGGCACGAGTGACTCACGTGGGATGTGTGTGCTGACAGGAAAGTCTCAAAAATGCACACACTCGTATTCAGGGTGAGTCGTACGTGAGAGAGGATTTAAACATTCTCATTCAGGATGAACTCGTGAATTTTAAACATTGAAAACTTTTTGTACACTCTTATATATTTGCAAATGGTGTTTTGCATTTGTGAAACGTATTTTATGAAAATGTATTTTTATTTTGTGCATGTGAATTGTTTTTGTAAGTATAAATAAATATTTTACGTACGTGAATTTGGCTACGCATGTGTACATCGTGTCTTTTGCGTGAATTATTATTGAGTCTAATCTCTCTCCATACTTTTCTTCCCCACTCTGAGGCTCGGTTTGAATTGCAGTACATCATCTTGACCATGACTACTTGTTTCAATGCATTGAGTTGCTGCCATGTAATTGGCTGATTAGAAATTTGCGTTAACGAGCAGTTGGACAGGTGTACCTAATAAAGTGGCCGGTGAGTGTATATAGTATAATATATGCAAAAAGATATTACGCAGCACCTGAAAATAGTCCCCAGCTTGTGAACTAGGCAACAGCACTGTGTAATATCATTGCACCTACTGCAGCGATGGTACGGTAGCAAAGTCCCTAGATTATTATGAGAGGATGTAACAGATGAGTCCAATTAAGGCAAGTTGTATGAACCCAAGTCCAGTTTACTCAAATAAAAAAGGTCTAAAATAATAAAAACATTACTTGACTTGAATCAAAACATGAACATGTAAACTTAAACATAAAATAACATAAACTCATCAACAGCGTCATCACATGAAACAAAGCTAGACAAGCATAAAGGGAAATATGAGGGCTATACTGTATACACCAAACACACAGCAGCACATGAAATGAGACAACCAATGAGAAATGAGACTCATGACTAAAAACAACCAATCAGAAAAAGACAACCTACAAAACACGCTACAGCTAGGATGTCTCTTAAAGCTTTATTTTGGGTTATTTGTGTGATGGGGCTGCTTCTACCACTGAGCTAATTTGTAAAAGTACACAAGGGTGTCCAAGCATGTTCGTTGAGGGATAGTATCCTGCAGAGTTTAGGTTCAAAGCTAATAAAACCACATTATCTAGCTAATTGCTTTCTTCTAGTTTTGGGGAAAACACTCCTTTTTAAAACTTGGAAACAACTAAACCAATTGCTTCATAAAAAGATGATTCACGAAATGTTCAAAACACCATAAGCTAGGGACACCTGGTGGTCAAAACCATTTAAATGCAACAAAGAATAAACAAACATATTGAGAACTTTAGTTGAACTTTGTTGGGTGGTTCACCACTGGGGGGGCGATCTGAGTGACCCTGCACAATACATGTTGATTCTATGTTTTACACAGATTAAACGATACATGCCTTATTTTATTATTTTTGTATTTGCTTTTAAACTATTTTACAGCGGTCTGTAATTCATCTGTGTTAGATATATCAGTTATTGTACTCTCACTTTATATTAAGTGGCCTTAACTAATATGTACTTGCATACATAAAAAGGTACAAAAGCCGTCACAGGGGTGGCAACTTTTGAAAAGTACTTTACAGCTACACATTAGTACATTTAAGGTGCACTTTTGTACCTTTAAAATACTATGAGGTACAGATTTGTAATTCTTTAGGTATAAACATGTTCCTTTAAAGTAGAGGCGTATTAGGGCCCCAAACAATGCCAAGAAGCCTATATTAATCATAAAGCTCTTTTATTAATTTTCTTTTATATGTTGTAAAATCTGTCTATAACGTTTCTGATTTTAACGTTTACTTCTTTTCAAAATTGGGACCCCCATGAATAGTGGAATGTTACTTCCATACTGCACATGCAAATATTAAAATCAGAAATATGATTAATTAACTGCACATAGAGTTTGTGAACTTGTTTTTTTTTTTTGTTGTTTTGTTTTTTGTGAATTGATTGTATTTAATTTTATAACAAGAATATAAAGGTTTCACTTAAAATATATTTTAATATGCAGTTTAATTACCAAAAATAAATAAAAAAAATCTACAGAGGAAAAAAAAAATATCTATAGAGAAAAATAATTTTTTGAGTTTCAATGTTAGGGCCTCATAACAGGAATTGCTTTGGGCCCCCAAATGACTAATTTTCCCCTTCTTCAAGGACCTGTTAGGAACAAAAAAGTACCTTTTGAAATGGTACCGCTCCAGTGACTGATTTTGTACCTTTATTTCTGAGAGTATAGACTGTAATTAGTAATATGTTCCAATGTGCTTATTATGTTAATACATTTTACATTGTACTTATGCTGGAGTACATACCTGCTTTTAATTACATCTGTAATTAATTTCAGTAAGTACATTTACAATTACATCTCTAACCTTACCCATATCCCACCTCAATAGCACTAGAAGTGTTCTGCAAATCTTTATGAACACATGAAGTATTGTGTATATATATATATATATATATATATATATATATATATATATATATATATATATATATATATATATATATATATATATATATATATATATATATATATATATATGTTTATTTATTTACATAGTAGTTAGGGCCATTTAATATAACGTGGGACCGTTGTTGTTGCTAAAGACTCAAATATGTAGTAATGAATAGTGAACAACTGTGTGCATTTAAGAGTTAACAAAATTCAACAAAATCAAATCAATTCCCTGTCCAAAAAGAAAAACTGCAACCATTTAAACAATAATACACATTTAATTATATCTGAGGATGTAGACAGACTTTTATTTTGGCAGGCCAATATAGCCACATGTTTTGAAAAACTTTACCAGACACAAATACTGTTTTAATAATGTAATTATTACACAACATTACACTGCCTAAAAAACACATGCCGCAATAGTTGGCGGTTCATTCAGCTGTGGTTACCCTTGATAAATAAGGAACTAAGCCAAAGGAAATTGAATGAAATGAATGATGGTTGTGGCCACAGTGTCATTGCATCATATACTGAAGTGCGGTGGCCACATGTCAACCGAAAAGAGCACACATCTGTGGATTTACAGCCAACTGCTCCAAATCAATTCAAAACTGCATAATAATGCACTATGCATGGCAGGACTGGATGTGCATGCAAGCGTGTACTCTATGTGTGCGCATCATGGAGATTTTAGCCCTCCGAGTTTTTCCATCACCTCTACCAAACAACAAAATTATAGCACACGGTTATCAAGAGGGGAGTTTTTATAACACACCTTTAATTCCCATTGGCTGTCATCACAGAAGAGGACAAAAGAAACACTTGGACTATGCTTATCATAGTTGCTTTAGAGAGGGGATAGAACAGGCTGCTGAATTCCCTTTGCACATGGGTAACCCTTCAGAAACCTTTGTCTTCACATCAGAGTATATAGGTGCATTCATCACTCACACATAACTGTACTTGTGCCAGACATGTTCACACGTCCCTACGGTTCAGGTCCAGGTCAGGTCTCAAGTCATTCCGTTTTTAGCAATAGGTGTTTCAGCTAGTTACTGTAGGCTGATTAACAGTGTATGAGGTTAAAAGGATTCTGAAATATTAAATCATTAATGCTTCATAATGTCTTGTTAATTTATTTAAAACTTTCTAATAAGGCATACAAGGTTTTACTTGAATCATTTATTTTTTTATGCATAGTCAAACAACTTGAGTTAGTTTAACACCGGAATTAGCTACATTTTATGCACATGTTTATATAAGACTGTAGCAAATTTTTGTCATGCCAAATAAACATTCAGTGCTTCAGTAGAGATTTTATAATTAAGCTTTGAATATCTGTCATCATATTTTACCATAAAAATATTATCTTTTTGTAATATAGTCTATAATGTACGAGTTACTAAACCTCCCCTGAATGTAACTCACTTTGCGTGGCAAGCAGGAGAGCAATGGTTTTTCACCACTGAGAGAAGGTTGTTTTTAAAATTTTGAAAGACATGTCTCAAGTAAAGTTATGCTTTTGCTATCAGATAGTAATGTTTATGTTAGCAGAAAGTTGCTAGGAAAAAGAATCATGCATATTCAAAGGCATGGGAAAAGGTATTTCTAGTTCTTTTTACGTTGATCTATTATTAACATGAATTGATTTTACTACATAAGAAAACACAACATTCATAGACAATTTAGCAATCTTGCTGTTCGTACTTTTTCAAATGTGTGATGAACATGCATGGCTTCAGATTGGTGTATATAATAATGTTGGCTTTGTGCATTTAGAGTTAATTGTTGTGATTGCCATGCTAGGCGGGTTGCTATCTTGGTGAAAATTGCAACTGAGTTCAAACACAAAGGGCCCTATCATACACCCGGTGCAATAAGACGCAAGACGTGTTTGGTGTGATTTGTTTCTATTTTCAGACCAGCACAACCCTAATTTTCATGTTTTGTGCCACGTTGATTAAATAGCAAATCCATTTGTGCCACTATGTGGACTCATGGGTGTGCCGGTCTAAAAGGGAGTTGTGTTAAGGCGCATTGTTGGTGCAGTGCTATTTTGAGGAATTGAAATAGGCCCTGCCTTTGACCAACTAAAACCTGGTCTAAAGTCACAACACAATTTCCTTATCCACGAAAGAAAAGAAGTAAAGAGTAAAAGTAAAGAGAAAGTAAAAAGGCAGAATGGAGGAGGCTCGTTCTTTATCCTCGCTGCAGATGCTCGCATACTGTTTTCTCGCTAGTGAAGCGCTCAGTTTTTTCACTTGCAAAGTCCACCATATAAATAGCAAATGCTCCATGGGGCAACGCAACTGACTCTTAACGGGAATTGTCGATGAGACTCTGATTGGTTTAATGCACATTATGCTCAAAACACACCCATGACTCATTAAAAGAATAAGCACAACCCATAGACCATGTTAGACCATGCGGCATGGCGCAAAGCATGTTTTTCTGTCCTTAAAATAGCAAAGGTGGATTCGAACACGTCCTTAATGCTTTTGCGCCATGCGCTTTAGACTTTGTGCCTAGATCGTTAAAATACAGCCCAAAGTCAGATTTCACTTATCAAGGGACGAGAGGTGAGATTGATGAGATCATGGTGTATCATGATGAGATCATGGTGGATACTCATGATCAAATACTGAGTATATGTGAAAATATATTCATTTAATACTAATATTAAAAGCAATATTAATTTTCACACATTGAAAGCAGCTCTCTGATTAGTGCATTATACATCATAATGTATTATATACATTTATCACACGGCTCGCTGGAATACTTTATTCTGACTGATCAATCACAGCAATCATATACATGTTATTTCCCTGATAACACACTAATGAAACCAATAATTCTAGCTCATCTGGTACTACGAATTAACTTGATTAGCAGTCAGGCTTTTTTGTGTGACAACAACAACCTAGAAGTATATTATCCCTTACATCCCACATTAAATCATTATAATACCCATGTTACCACACGTTTATTTACTGGTGTGAAAATATCCACACAGAAACCCTAAATACCATATCACTGACAAATCTGGACAAAGTTAAGACCACAGTAATGTTTTGTATGGCTGAAGTTCTACTCAAGTCAAAGTCACAAACTCACGTTTTCATCCCTAAATTCATATTGTGCTTTAAATTCTGTATACAAATCTGGTGAAAGCACTTTAATACTCTAGTATTGATTTCAGACATCAATCTC
The DNA here is from genome assembly GCF_903798145.1 of Danio aesculapii. Classification (NCBI taxonomy): domain Eukaryota; kingdom Metazoa; phylum Chordata; class Actinopteri; order Cypriniformes; family Danionidae; genus Danio; species Danio aesculapii. The sequence goes on from NC_079452.1 coordinate 55,572,811, forward strand.
CATACTTTGCGGTCCATTTGACCAGTGGCTGAACACTGATGATATCCAGCAAATTGTTCTTCAATAGTCTAGGGGGGGAAGCTATTTTGAAGACTGAACACAATTATCTTGAAATGAATTTTTTTTAATCTATTGCATGCTGGTTTATTATTATAGGGATGTCGATTTTACATTTTCACATTCTAACACAACATATTGAACAAAACCTACTGTCATTGGTTGCTTTACATTTCAGTCAGGGCTATGATGGCTGCTATTATTATTCAGACCTTCTGCTGACAATATGAACTGCAATAAGCAAATGTATGACCAACATAAAATCTATCCACAGTGAACTGCAAGAGCAATTAGCCATACTTAACACTTTGCAGTTTTCATTTTCCTATTGTTTGTTTAAACTTCTTTTGTGTTCAACAGAAGAAAGATTTATAAAGGTTTAAAACCACGTGAATGTGAGTAATGTTTTTGTCTGAACTATCCATTTAATGCTGAATGCAACTACAGAAAATCACTTGAGTTAACAAATTGTGTTCAATTTTATAAATAATTTCTCTATTCATGAAAAACAGGAGAGATGTGTCAATGTCTAAGGTTTAATTCTGTATAATAGCTCGAAATTGATTTACAGTACACATTAATATTGGATTTATCTTATGGCATATTGTAGACAAGCAGTGGTGGAAAGAGTACTGAAAAAATCATACTTAAGTAAAAATACCATTACATGCCTAAAAATTTAGTGCAAGTGGAGTAAAAGTATCTGTTGTAAATATTACTCAAAGTATGAGTAAGAAGTAGCCCTTTCAAAAGAATCAGAATTAGAAAGAGCTTTATTGCCAGGTATGTTCACACATACGAGGAATTTGTTTTCGTGACAGAGCTTCTACAGTGCAACAGGATAACAGAGACAGGACAAAAAACAGATAATAAATATATTTTTAAAAATACAAGTAAGTAGAGAATGCAATATACAAATTGACAAGTGTATGTACAAGTATATTACTATATAAAACGTTATATGTGCAGCTGTTATGTGCAAATTAAAGTGTTGTTAATATAACAAATAATAACAAATAAAAAGTTGTTAAATAAGTGTATATGTATAAAAAAGTGTATAGCAAGTAGTGATGTTTGTTCCACAATTATTATCATCAATTGTTCATGAGATGGATTGCCTGAGGGAAGAAACTGTTTCTGTGTCGGGCTGTTCTGGTGCGCAGTGCTCTGTAGCATCGACCAGAAGGTAATAGTTCAAAGAGGCAGTGTGCTGGGTGTGAGGGGTCCAGAGTAATTTTGGCAGCCCTTTTGCTTGCTCTGGATAAGTACAGTTCTTGAAGAGTAGGAAGGGTTGTACCAGTGATTCGCTCAGCAGTCTGAACTATTCGACGTAGTCTTTGAAGATCGTATTTAGTAGCTGAGCTAAACCAGACAGTTATTGATGTGCAGATGACTGATTCAATAATGGAGGTGTAGAACTGTTTCAGCAGCTCCTTTGGGTGGTTGAACTTTCTCAGCTGACGAAGAAAGTACAGCCTCTGTTGAGCTTTTTTGACAATGGAGTCAATGTGAAGTTAATATTATGTCAGATTTAGTTTGTGATGTCAGGAGACCAAAATTCAATGTCTAGCTAGTGTCTAGGGATTTAGGTTGTGTTAGAAACCAAAATCCAACGTTGAGCCAACATCTTAAACCAATATCACATTGACATCAAATATTGACATTTGTTCGTCAAGTATGGCAACTAAAATCCACACAACGTCATGCTGTAGCATCATTAAACGTTGATATTTGGTTCATTTTAGGTTGGACGCTGGACATTGACATCGGTCTGACGTTGGGTTCTGATTTTCATTTCGAAACAAAATGGTTAGGGTTAGGGTTAATCTGACGTCAATCTGACATCATGTTGACGTCTTGTGCCTTTTGGGTGTTTAAGGCCATTTTGGTCATTATACAGTAAACATGCGCCATCTTCTCATCAGTGACATGCATCTAAACAGTCTGCGTCAGTGCGTGTAGATTTTGAACATCTTCTTGGACACTTTTAATGCTTCCAAAGGTGGCTCCTTATGATGCTATTTACTTTCAATGTGCAATTTGATTATACAGGAATCACAAGACTACTCAGCCAATCCCCATAGACAAGAAAAAATAAAAGTAGTGACTGCAGTTTGAAGGATAGTAGTGGAGTAAAAGTACACATTTTAAAACTACTTAGTAAATTACAAGTCCTGAGAAAAACTACTCAATTACAGTAATTTGAGTATTTGTAACTTGTTACTTAACACCACTGTAGACAAGTTACTTGCAAATAACATTTCCTACAACCAATTTGCTAAGTTCATTAAACGTTTTCAGATACCTTCAAACTGAAACCTTGAGAATATTGTCCATGTTCGCCTCCTATAGTTTTGCACAATTTTCCATATGCAAATATTGTTTATTAGCACTCTTATCGATATCAAAGATGTTTATTTCAGTTCAGGATGATCTTTGCCATTTTGTTCCCACAGATGGAGCCATCCAGAGGTGTATTTGCTTGTACATCCACGTTTCTGTTTGTGTACGTGTAATTGAATTTTTTCTTCCAAACAAAGAGGTGTACAAAGGTTTAACACATTATCATGCTGCACACACTCAAGTCTCTGAGCATCTGCTCTGGTTAGAGTGCATTGTGTTTCTTGTATGCAGCAGTGTGGAGTCTAGGTGAAGAGCTGTTTGGAAATGAATGCCTGTATAATCAATGAAAAACAAACAGTACAAGTCTCTGTGCGTGTGGGTTCATGTGTGCTTGTGTACGTGTGTGTATAACCTAGACCTATTGAAAGCGGATGCTGTGCGTGTGTGTGTGTGTGTGTGTGTGCGAGAGAGAGAGAAAGAGAAAACATAATTGTGTTAGTCGCTGAATAGAACCTGCGGCTTACTGAATGGAAGATTTTTGTATCCTTGCTCAGTCAAGATGTCTTCATCGAGTTGGAGCCGTGCCTGGTAAGCACTCACTAAGGACTTCTTTTCGCCAAAGCTCAAAAACCTCAGCTATGTGATCAAAACCAATTTCCCCATTTGAATAAGCTTGAACGCGTTTCCTTATCTCAGCTTTGCAGTCCAAGAAATCCAGGCTCAGATGATAGGTCTGTGGAACGGTGAAAAAGCAGAATTAATTTTGAGGGTAAGCACCGAGCAAAAGCATGCTTTATGATTGTACCCTTGCAGGTAGTGTATAGACAGGAGCTTCAGCTCACCTTGAAAAGGTGATTTCACCTGAGCTTTTGATTTAATTGGGTCTTAGAGCTTGGGGACGCTGCTTTGATTTAAATCCCATTCACATCAAATGAGAAATATCACGAGAAAAAAAATTGTGTGAAACAATGCATGACTATGATGCTATTTGGCCTGCAACAAAGCCAGTTTTTAATTATTTTACATGATATTTATGGCAAACAGTAATGCAACAAAAACAAACACTCACCATTAAATCCATTATTTCTATTTCCATTATGCTGTTTGACAATAACATGTAAAGTCAACACAATGTATATTTTAAAGTTTAAAATGAACCATTTTTTTGCTATAAATAAGATGTATAAAGGCTAAAACGAAGTTGAAATAATGTGCAAGAAGAACAGCTGAGTTAAAGCTCAGGAAATATTTAGTTCATGACCTTTTAAAAAATATATATTTAAAAAATTTTATTTGTTGGAAGGAATGTTTATAAGTCATACCCCCTTTATAATCATTACATGATACGTAATGAATAGGGTTGGGTATCATTTGGGCTTATTTCGATACCGGTGCTAAATCGATACTTTTAAAGCGCTACAGGTGCCAAAACAGTGTCTGAATCGATACTTTTTTTAGCCACAAAATAATTTGACAACAAAAAAAAGTATCATTATAGCCTAATTGAACAATATAAATATATATTTATAATAAGTTTAAAGTAAACATCAATTTATATTTTATATATTAGAACTGCATTAATATACTTCTTTTGATCATTTGTTTGTTAGCATGAATGCAATATTTGCATAATGCTATTAACATTGCATTAGCCTACTACTTACCTGTGAAAAGAAAAAATCAGGGAACACCTTTTTCTGGGTTTGGGGATTGTGAATACTTTTACATGGACATCAGTGATCTAATGATTTGCCTTAATCTGAATAAGACAATAATATGATTCAGGTGTTTACATGAGTTGCTTTTTGAATGTCACATTCATGATCTCATTTTATATGTTACAGCACATGGATCCATCAACGTCATTAGTTCACACACACACACACACACACACACACACACACACAGCGTCACCGCGCTGTCCGCATTTCCTCCGGAGTTTCATGTAATTTTGGGTGTTTCATTATTAATTTGTCGACTTTAACTGCAGTTTGGCACTTTCACTTTCATTCAGGCATGCCCCCCTGTGACAAATGAGATATTGGATGCAACTATAAACTGCTGGAAGACTGTTGTTTTAATGGAAGTTCATACCGCATGCTGAATGGAAGAAAAAAAACTCATTTCACGATGCAGGTGTCTGTGGTCTGTAGGCGCAAAGAGTGTCAAACAGCCGTGTGTGTGTGTGTGTGTGTGTGTGTGTGTGTGCGTGTGTGTGTGTGTGTGTGTGTGTGTGTGTGTGTGTGTGTGTGTGTGTGTGTGTGTGTGTGTGTGTGTGTGTGGACTATCCTGTCGCAAAACCTAAAGACCTACATGAAGGTAATAGTTTGATTAAGGTGTTTACATGTCTGTACTGCAGTTCAGTAATGCAACTAAGATCGGCATACTCCACATGTCTTAATTCGAGTTCTCTTTAGTTCGATTATAACCTTAATCCGATTAAATTAATCAAAAATTGCTGTTTACATGGTAGACTCACATTCAAATCGAATTATTGGTGTCCATGTAAACGTAGTCATTGTTTAATAACTTGACAATCAAATTTGCTAATCCCGTCTTCATGGTCAAGTCTGTCTCAAGTTCACCAACGTACATGGTGAGCTACTGGACAAACTGGTATCAGCCTGAAAAAGTCGTCCATACAGAGGTAGGCAGTCAGAAGGTGTGCGAAAAGAAACGGCATCATACCGTCTCGTAGCATTCATTTCAAAGACGAAATGCAGCCGTACTTACTTCTGGCTACATAATTTGCGATCTCCAGAAATGTATATGGGGATACGTTTTCAGATTGAGCCTGTGTTTATTTAAATTACATAACTGAGTAAACACCACTTAATGACAGTTGTCATATTTATGACGCCTCATGACAGTCGTATGAACCCCTTGAAGTGTTTTGAAAAAAAACCTTTATAGTCATTTATATTGAGATGTGTAGCTGTTTTATTCTTAAAATAAAGAAAACTGTATTTGTACAGTATGCAGTAAACATACAATTTTACATAGAGTATATTATTCATTCATTTTCTTTTCGGCTTAGTCCCTTTATTAATCTGAGGTCGCCACAGCGGAATGAACCGCCAACTTATCCAGCACATGTTTTTACGCAGCAGATGCCCTTCCAGCCGCAACCCATCTCTGGGAAACATCCATACACACTCACTCACAGTCATACACTACAGACAATTTAGCCTTCCCAATTCACCTGTACGTCATGTTTTTGGACTGTGGGGAAACCAGAGCACCCGGAGGAAACCCACGCGAACGCAGGGAGAACATGCAAACTCCACACAGAAACGGCAAATGACCCAGCCAAGTCTCGAACCAGCTACCTTCTTGTTGTGAGGCGACAGTGCTACCTACTGCGCCACTGCATCGCCACATAGAGTATATTAATATTATATTGTCATATAATGTGTTTGAATTCAAAGTGAAGCTGCATAACTGATTGGTTTGACATCAACGTAGCAAGAGATCAAAAGCATGTGTGTCAGTCTGAAGTTTAATTGCTGCTTCAAATCAAACATACTTTATATGTACATGATGAAACAACTAATGGAAAACCATAGCAAGATAATTATACAATCAATTAAGAAGAACATGAAACATCAACAAAGTAAAGGGAAAACAAGGAATCACACGTGACATGAAATAAGAAACACATGACTGATCATGAAGGGGCTGTTTACACCTGGTCACTTTGTGCATTTTTTTTCCTGATTGATAGCTATCCGACTGGTTTAAATGCCCCCTGAAATGCATTTGAGACAGATATAAATCCGATCACTCAGACCACTTAAGGAGGTGAAACTGGACAGGTCTTAATGCATCTGGTTGTTGAAACGTGTAAATTTTACTCCCATAATTGGGTTTGGTTTTAATAAAGTGAGAGCATTTAATTTGTTTCATTTTTGACTATGAATTTATGAAAATAAATTGTTAAATTAATACTGGATCAAATGGCAGCATTACCAACAGAGACACATGGAGGGGGCATCCTACATTACATTTACATTTAGTCATTTAATACAGTGATCCTCTACCTTTTAATCACCGCGGACTGGTCAATTCTAGACCATTTACAATTTTACCGTAGACTAGGAGGCAGGCCGGTGGGTTAGTGGGATTTTCATAGGTTGCTAGGTGACCAGCAACCGTTTTCCCAGATGAAGAGCTGACAAAACACAGCAGTGGTTGGGTGTTTTGTGTTTGTGAGATAATGAGTTTACCAAAATGTGTATATTCCATACAAAGTATGGAGCTGATCAGTCAGTTCTTGCCACGTGACTCGCGGAGCGCTTGCGACAATCATTTAACTTAGTGCGCCTGGAAGGCGAGCACATCACGCCATTGGAAATCACAAACTTGCACGAAGACGCGATATGCGAACGGCCCCTAAAAGGCCACCGTCATTTGCGATCTCCAGCAGTTGATCTTCTTGCACAGACATGCTGGATTCACCTGATTTGTTGACAAATATGTTGCAGATCTATTCCTTGGCAGTTCGTGGGTCCTTCACTGAACCTTTTTCCCCTTTGCAAAGAAACTTTCCAAAGACCTCTGTTTCTTCCTCATTTTGCCGCTTGTGGGTTAAAATTGGGAGCTCAAGTGACCAAGATGTAAGTAAGAGAGTACGATCATTTTTTTCAAAATTAAAGATCTTTCAGACTCGGATAATGAATAAAATGGAAATAATTCATTATTTCTTGTGCGGCCCAGTACCAATTGATCCTCGGACCGGTACCGGTCCGCAGCCCGTTGGTTGAGAACCACTGATTTAGCAGATGCTTATGTCCAAAGTGATTTACAATTGAGTAGGCATTCAGCGATTCAACAAGGAGAAGCAATTCACACAAGGACTGTTTCTCAGTATGCGGTCTTGTCTGTACTTGCGTTCTTGTGTCCTCGTGAAACGTCATCAACCATTGCCGAAGTACTGTTCCAATTCAAAGTTTACATCTTGCCAAGTACAGACAAAATTCTTGGATGTGTACTTTCTCCGCCCCTTTTGCCAAGGATGCATCAAGCGGTGACTTCTGCGAACTTAGCACAGGTATCCCAGAGTTAATTGCAGCATAACCAGCAAAAGCTAATGGTGGAGGAGGAAACCCACACGGTTTTAAAAACACTCCTCTAATGTGTTACAAAATAACCTTTTAACAGATTTCAGGCAAGAATGTAGTTGTTTTAAACTCGAATCGGCAGTTTATTTATAAAGATAGAGCATCTTTGGCAATTGACTCTGACCTCCAGCCTTTCAACGGGAGCTTCATCATCACCTCCCCTGCCAAGAGCAGCTTTACTTTGGCCAGTCCATCTCGGATGTACCGCTGGATCTCATCTGTCCATTGTAATTAAAACATGATATTAAATCATCTTGTGCATATCTAATTAACAGTTTTTGGTCTTTTAATCATTTAATTTATTATTTGTTCTCAGGTGTATTATTTTGGCAGTGTTATTTTGTTACGTTTTTATTCATCGTACCACGTTGTACCATTTTTGTGTTTGTTTACCAAATTGCTTAACATTATCTTTATTTCCTATTGTGTACGTCTTGGACTTTATACTTGTTTAGTGTCCTTTGTAGTTTAATAAATCTGATAATTGAAGACAAAGAGTCTGTGTATAATAACACATTTTAGTTCATATTTATAGTGATTTATGTTTACATTTTCTTAAATCAAACATATAGATTTATAATATCAATATAATATTAATTACAATGACGTGCTTTATATAATTAAATAATTTTATTGTTAATGTACAGCGAAACCGATAAATTCATGGTGAGGTAAGTGATGTTATAAAGAACACTCCCGTTCCTTTTGAAGAAGTACCTGATTGGGTCCTCAGGAGTTCATTCTTCCAAGTCTGAACTTCTAAGGACGGAAGTCCGAACTTTGCGTACTTGGTATTGAGAAATAGCCAAGTAGTGCTAATTTTACAAAGAAAGGTTAGTGCTCAGATAATTAGGTGATAGAGAATGGGGGGGGGGGGGGTTGTTCTACTGGTGGTTTGTCAAGCCCACTCACCAGTGTGCAGCACACTTCATAAATTCATAGAGTTTTGTTAGAACAGGTTTGGTGCCAGTGAGATTAAAGAGTGTGTTTTCCACAGGTGATTTGTCAAGCCTACTCACCTGTGTGAGGCACACTTAGTTTAGGGTTGTCATGTGGTGAGGTGGGGAAGAGAAGTCCTTAGTACTTATGGGAACCAAATGTCCCATGAATTTTCATTCATTCGTTCATTAATTTTTTTTTCGGCTTAGTCCCTTTATTAATTTGGAGTTGCCAAAGCAGAATGAACCACCAACTTATCCAGCATATGTTTTACGCAGCAGATGCCCTTCTAGCTGCAACCCATCATTGGGAAATATCCATATACACTTATTCACACTCATACACTACAGACAATTTAGCTTACCCAATCCATCATGCACATGTCTTTAGACTTGTGGGGGAAACCGGAGGACCCGGAGGAAACCCACACCAACACGGGGAGAACATGCAAACTCCAAACAGAAATGCCAACTGACACAGCCAAGGCTTGAACCAGAAACCTTCTTGCTGTGAGGTGACTGTGCTACCCACTGCGCCACCATGACGCCATAAATTTTAATAATACTTGTTATATTTGACTTTCTGGGGACTTTTTTGGTCTCCATGAGGAAGATGATAAGACGATTTTTGAAAATGTAAACCTGCAAACCTGTTTTTGGTATAGGTTTGGGGTAAGAGGACTGGATATACAGTTTCTACAATATACAATTCCCAATAAAACATGAAAACCCATGTGTTTGTGTGTGTGTGTGTATTGTTGGCGTGGATGTATTTATTTAGTGCTCTACGTCTATTGTTTAGTCTGTAATGGGGATTGTAAATCCAGTTATCAGCGGGCCATAGTCCTGCAGAGTTTATTTCCAGCCCTGCTCCAACATCCATACCTGTAATCTTCAATAAGCCTGGAGGACCTAATTAGCTGAACCGGGCGCATTTAATTAAGGTTAAACTTAAACTCTACAGGGTTGTGGCCGTCTAGGAACTAAGTTTAATATCCCTGGGCTACATCTGAAATCACTTTCTTGCTATACAGTAGGTAAAAAGTTAGTCTGAATTCAAAGTAATACATCTCATAAAAGAGTGTGTAAAAAGTAGCTAATTCTACACATGGATGTACTTATGAATGACCTACTTCTTCCAGCAAGATTCTGAAGTGTGTATATGAAGGATATGTTACAATCCCATGAGGCCACAGGAGAGGATATATGAAAGGCATTGGTGTGATGTAACTGACACTGGTACAGTAGATTAAGTGATATTGTCAACATGGTGAAAGTAGTACATCCAGATTACACCACAACATTCGGTAGTAAGTCATGAAATTGTCACACATTTTTATGCCATTTCTTTGTCAAAACTTTCCATTTTTTGGTTTTAAATTGAATCAAGTGTTTACATGGCTTTTCAATGAGATTATTACCTGTTTATATTTTGATTTTGATTGAAGGGCTACATAGAGCATTTCCATTCTCATTTCTGACATTTAAACCAATTGTAATCAGAATATAATGCTCATGAATGCAGCTTATGATACTTGTCAGCTGAGTTTTGTGCTGATTATTGAAAAAGTTTTTCTTTTATTGGAATATGTGGATTTTATTTTTTAAATTATGAAAATCTCTTGCTCATTTATGCATCAACTATTAAACAAATAAAAAAATATGTAAATAATTAGCATTAGTAACAGTCTAAACTGTAGTGATTAGCATTCGTGCATAATGACATTGCCCACAATGTTTGCCATATCAAAACAGATTTTTTTTCCCTGCAAATGAAAAAAATAACATTCATTATTCATCAGCAATCGTTTTGTGTGATGTTAACATACAATAAGTAATGTAAACATAAGCTAGATTTTTCAGTGATATAAAGGTGTTCATTAAAAGTTGTTTTAAATAATATTTTTGTAATAGTGGGCTTTTTAAACTTCTTTCCATCCTATTTTTTTGGCTGTTAAATGTTTGGTAATTAAGACAAATGAACAGAGTGAAATTGAATTTTATCTTGAAAATTGATGTGGTCCGGCTTAACTGGACTGGTTTTTCTGTCAGCGATAAGAAAGACAGATTACTGAGAGATTAAAGAGCTCCGAATTGAAAATCGGCAGTACCTAATTACTCTTTTAACAAATTAAATTACACACAACCGGCAAACAAGATCACTAACAGATTTGAACACATCCTGATCATATCATGGATAATTCTTAGAATTTACGATTCGTGTGAAACACTGCGACACAGACTTTATGTTTTATGAGCCTGTCAATGTAATTCAGGCTTTATAACTGTGACTGGGGCAGAACTAGACTCTGCCATAGTTCACTCACAGCCTGTTTTAATTGTGTATTCATGGTTGGTTGGTTGTTGGCTAACTGAAAAAACTTTTTGCAGAACCTTAATCAACAAAATTTCATCATCTCAAAACACTTCCAAAAAGAGTAACCCCCAATGAGCCACTGTCTTGCTACATAAGATTTGATCAATGACAAGAATAATCTAAAGCCTGGTCAGATCACACAATTTTGGCACGATTTCCTTGACGTATGGTGTCATGAGGAGTTGTAAACGACAAATGGGCATGGTGACACAAGATTCAATAATTTCTTCTCGTGTAATGTAGCATAATTCATAACAACCAATACCATGTCTGTGACGCCTCATGACACCAACGCAGAAAGTCTAGCATGTTTTTTTTCCCGATCTTCACGAGTTCCGTCATGGGGTAACACGGGACAACAGGAGCACATAATTTCACAGTCATATCCACAAGTGCTGCCTTTAATCCATGGGTCAAGTATTGGATAAGATCAATCACTGGTTATGCAAACTAACTACTTTTTCTAAAATATTAAAGGGTTAAAAATTTATTAAAAATTAAACTAATTAAATTGAAACTCACCAGCAATGGATAATTTTGTCAACAATGAAAACAGTTTAATATGGGTTTCTCTGAATCTGTGAATATTTCACTTTAATAATATTCATTCATTCATTTTCTTTTCGGTTTAGTCCCTTTTTTAATCTGGGGTTGCCACAGCGGAATGAACCGCCAACTTATCCAGCATATGTTTTACGCAGCAGATTTCCTTCCAGCAGCAACCGATCTCTGGGAAACATCCACACACACTTACTCACACACATACACTACGGACAATTTAGCCTACCCAATTCACCTGTAACACATGTCTTTGGACTGTGGGGGAAACTGGAGCGCCTGGAGGAAAACCACAGGGAGAACATGCAAACTCCACACAGAAACACCAACTGACCCAGCCAAGGCTCGAACCAGCGACCTTCTTACTGTGAGGCGACAGCCATACCCACTGCGCCACCGCGTCGCCCAATGTTATTTATTCTAGATTTTATTTTATTTAATAAACCAGTTTGTGTTTTGGTGCCGAAGCATTTAGCGGACTGGTTTTGATGCACTTCACCTTAGATGTTATTCGTTATTCTTGTTTATCTAGTAGATAACTGATCAACAAAAAATACATTAAAATTACCAAACAAAATTCTTTTCATAAAGATATTTTTCCAAGAAAAATATACAAATTATATTTTTGTTTTTGTCCGTCCACTACTACAAAGCTGAATGATTTATTTTGCTTTGTGGGAAAAAAAAGGATTTAATTAATGCATTACTGTAATTGTTGTATCACAAACCTCTGTCATATATTTGCAATTTTTTTTAATATGTCATTATTTTCTGATTTAGCATCTGATTTTCCTTGCTGCTGATGTGCTTTCATTTTCTCCGTCTCACTCACTGCAAATGCAGGCAAGGGAGTGTTTAAAAAGCACCCATGGCTGGAAAATATACATTTACATTTAAAAGAAAATATCTCAATATTAAAAAGGAAACATAAGAGTGATCCTATCAATGTCATAAGGAATGCCCTTAAATAATGCAGTTAGTTGTCAGCAAGTACTAGATTAGATTAGATTCAACTTTATTGTCATTACACATGTACAAGTACAAGGCAACGAAATGCAGTTTAGGTCTAACCCGCAGTGCAGTAGCAGCAAGTGCAGGATACAGGTATAAGTTATAAAGTGCAGTTATAGAAAAACTATGGTGATATTTAAAGATGGATGCACTATGAACATTATATACAGGTTGTATTAGCTATGAATAGAGATTTACAATAAATGAATATATGAACAGATTGCTATTAATTATCGGAAGTGTGCAGATAGATAAACATAATTACAAATGTATATGTACAGTGGGTGTGTACATGACTACAAATGTCCATGTGCAGTGGGTATGTACAGTTCAAATAAATATGTTTAAATTTTAAATGTGCAAATGTTAAATAGTGCCGTGATTGTGAGGGGAATAAATTAGAGAAGAGTGGGGGGTGTATTAAGCTGGAATTATACTTTGCCTGGCGCCGCATCGCGCACCTCCGCTGACTGCACGCGCACTTCGCGAAACGGACGAAGCTTTTATATTTGCTGCATGCGCCGTTTTTATATTCTTTAAAACGACAGGGGGCGGTCAAAAGAAACCCACCGTAAAATCAGACTGATAAACAGAGAAGTAGGAAGTTTCCAGAACTACGTCATATCATAATACCGTTCAATATTTTTTAACTAATTTTTTTTTATTGTTTTTATACATTATTTTAATGATTATAAACATTTTTATAACCATTCAAGATTTTTTAAATTAAACTTTCATGCATCTCTTGCTTTTGTTCATAATTCGGACAGTTTTACCATTTAAAGTTTATTATAATATTAATCACAAGAGAACATGAGTTGCTCTACAAATATATTTTTATTATGGCAAGAATAAAAGCAAAAAAATGTACACTTACTAAAAAATACAGATTTTTTATTTTTTTTTTGATTTAGCCCGATCCACAAACATATACATTAGTGTAAAAGCTATGACTGGTGGAAAAACATATTCTGTAATTGTGTACCTGGGTCTCCACTTTTGCCATGGCCTCTTTTGGCATAAACAAACTTATCCCTCAGGTTTTTCCAAACTTTTTAACATAAACTTTCCTCCTTTCCCGGTTTTTCCAAACTTTTTAACATAAACTTTCCTCCTTTACCACTGCTGTCGCTATTTCTAGCAAATAATTATTGGTCATCACTTGCTTTTGTATATCTCGGACAGTTATACCTATTACAATTGATTAAAATATTAATGACAACAGAACATGGGTTGCTCTACAAATATATGTTTTATTATCGCAAAAATAAAATAAAAAAGCACACTTACTAAAAAAATACAGATGTTTTTTTAGATTTAGCCCGCTCCACAATTCACACATTACTGTCTTTTGTCCTATACTTATCCTAAAAAGGCAATAATGGTCCAACGTGATTACACCAATAAAGCCCAGAGAAACAGGGCATAAGTATATTGTAAACCGATAGCTTTAAAAATTCCTTTCCAGTTATCAAAGAAATTATTCTGTGACTTCATTATAGTTTTGTAACTATTAAATTGTTTTAAATTCTAAATTAATCAAAATACATCAGTGTAAAATCTATGACTGGTGTAAAAATATATTTCTGTAAGTGGAAGATGTTTGGAACCACCAGGACTCTTCCTAGAGCTGGCCGGCCATCTAAGCTGAGTGATCGGGGAGGTAATCAATAATCTAATAGTCACTGTCTGAGCTCCAGCGTTCTTCTGTGGAGAGAGGAGAACCTTACAAAAGGACAACCATCTGTGCAGCAATCCACCAATCAGGCCTGTATGGTTGAGTGGCCAGATGGAAGCCAAAATGAAAGTTGCCAAAAGGCATCTAAAGGACTCTCAGACCATGAGAAACAAAATTCTCTGGAGTGGCTTCACAACAACTCAGTGAATGTCCTTGAGTGGCCCAGCCAGAGCCCAGACCTAAACCCTATTGAACATCTCTGGAGAGATCTGAAAATGGCCGTACACCGTATATATATTTCATTTAAGATGAATAGTTAATTTAAATGTGTCTTCTAATAACATTCCATGGTGCATATGAAAAAAGCAAAGGGCCTAAAACCAATCCTTGTGCTACATCTTTATTTTCTGCCATTAGATTAGAAAGTTTCCCATTTAAATAGACAAAACAGAAACTATAAGACAACATAACATAGCCATCTTAATTGAACTTGAATCAAGTTAAAAAAAATTTATGGTGACAGGATAAATTAAGTGCTTGTGAGTCCTTTTTTATTGCTCAAAGCAATCATGTGTGCTATTGGTGCACTGAATGCTAATATTTTATTTTGCACAAGCACTTGTCAGTATTATCAGATTTCTAGCGAGCAAAACAGGCTGAGTGGTGTTTACGTACACACTGTCATTAGATGCCTTAAACTCACAAAATGTAATCATAGATGATTGTCAAGATAACGTCTTTATGGTAGACTACACAGTTATCATGCAGATGATTCAATTATAGAATACAGGAAATGTCATTTTGTATATTTATCAAAAGTTTGTGAAATTCTCACACGCATTGGCATAATCTTTCAGAGATATGAGCAGGAAAGCATGCGTCGAATAATTGGCGCAATTCAAGCAAAGGATAATAGTGTGCTTTTGATCAGATGTACTGAAGCACAATGGTTATGGGTGCATTATGTGTCTGCATGGCTAAAGAGATGTGTTTTTATTCTCAATTTGAACTGAAAGTGTTTCTGCTCCCCAAACATAAACAGAGTTGAGATATCTCATGTGAAAATGTTGTTCTTGCTTTGGTGGAGATTCTAGGTACTACCAAAAATCTGCTCAGTAGCTTATTTATTAAAGATGGATTATAGTAATCCAGTCAGAATGTCATGAATACATGAACATGTTTTCTGTATCAGAAACAGATGACATGTTTCTTTGTTTGGCAGTACTTGTAAGGTGGAAGAAGGCTGTTTTTGTAACATAATGGGAGACATTCTTTTTAAAAGAACGTGATGCAATCCACAGGTCTTTGTGAAACATATAAAGTGAAAAATGTATTTCTGAGTGTATCAAGCACAATAATTATTATCTCTGTCTCATATGTATTCATTCAATGGAAATTTCTAGTCATCCATTACTTTGTCTCTATAACACAATCAGTTAACTTACATAATTCCGAAAATTGCATCTGGTCATGATTAAATATATAATGGGATATCATCTGCAAAACAGTAGAAACCTATCCCCATGTCTTCTAATAATTTTTCCCATATAGACATCATGCCTATTGGTCCTTTGCATATTAGTGAATTTGTGAAACTGAAACACATCTCTCACAGCACTTTTAAATGAGCCGTTTATTGAAGGATGCTGTTTGTCGTACATGATACCTGTGTAAGGGCCAGATGGCTTTCTCGAGATGATGACAGCTGCACAAATACATATCCTCAGCCTAACCAAGAGAGTGAATAAAGTGTAAAACAACATTTACTGAAGCATCAATGACATTTACATTGCTTTTACATGGCTTTGAGCTCTTTCATTGTGACATGTTTCACAAAGCTCATGCTCTCTGCATCAGAAAAGTGATCCAATTGGAGATATGTAATGTGAACATATCTGTTTACAGTTATGCTGTTCATTTAATTGATTAAGGGCTCTTTATATTGTACAGTATTGTGCAAATAAACACTTGAAAGTGAGTTTTTTTACAAATACTCTGCCCCTGTAGTCATTATATGAGGAAAATGACACTGCCTCTTTATTTTCCCTCGAAACTGCAGCAAAATGTGTGCATGTTTTGGAGGTTTTACAGAACCATGGTGTAGCAATTCATAATGTAATAAAAACAGCATAGGCTCATTTTAAAAACATTGCCCTATATACCTTTCTGGAGATTGCGAATTATGTAGCTAGAAGTATGTATGGCTGCATTTTGTCTTTAAAGTGAGTGTTACGGGGCGGTATGACGCCGTTCCTTTTCACGCTTAACGTAAGGACAGCTTTCCCGCTGTTACCAGTTTGCTCAGTAGCTCGCCATGTATGTCGGCGGACCTGAGACGCAGAGAGGAGTTGACCCAGTGGCGTAGCGCAAAATGCATAGGCCCACCTGCAAAAGGTTAAGGCTGAGGTGGATTCTTTGGAGGTGGTGTTAAGGCCCGTCCATTTCAGAAAACGAGTAAGACAAAAACATAAGCCAAAAAATAAAATAAACAAGTAAATAACAGGGTGAGAATGTGGTAAATTATGAAAACGTGGTAAAAATCAGTCGAGGGATTTTCTTTGTCTGGATTCCTTTTTAACTGTCAGTTAGGAAGTGGGTGGGTGGGTCTATCGGTGCTTTTGAAAACACCATTGGTTGGGTTTAGTGAAGGAGGACAGATCAGTCAATCGGTCAGTCAGTCAGTCAACAGCGGCCTCTGGTGGATTTACGCAAGAACAGCAGGCACAAATGGCACTGCCGAGACAAACTTGAGATCTGAAAAAGCGTACACAGCAGCCTCTGGCGAATTTGTGAAAACAAAAATGGCAAAAAAACATAGCTCCTGGGATGTATTTCTCCAGAAATGGGAGTATAGTGGTACGTTTTCAGAATGAGCCTGGGTTGAATTAAAAAACTATGTTTTTCTTATATGTTTTTTACTTTGCACTACTTACTACGCAAGCACTACATTGTAATTGTTATGAACAGTTCATAATTAAATTATATTTTCAAAATGTAATATGTAAAAAATGTGTTTATAATGTAATAATATTTTTAATGCAATAACAATTTTTCGCATAATGTACTGTAATAGGGTATTGTACATGACCAAAGCAAGTATCTTCAATGAGTCTGAGTTGATGTATATTGATAAAAGGCAGAGAACCTAAAACAGATCCTTGTAGTACTCATTGTTTATCTGCAATTAAATTAGAAAGTTCCCTATTTAAACAAACAAAATAATAGTTCTGCAGAGTTTAGTTGCAACCTTCAATACATTTACTTATAGGTTTTAAACAAGCCTGAAGGATTCAATTAGTTTGATCAGATGTGTTTAATTAGGTTTTAAATAGCTAATCTGTGCAAAGCTGTGGAGTTTGACACCAGTGAGGTAAACCATATTTAAACTATGTTTAAGTATAAGATGTTGAGCCAGCTTCAAATGACAGTGTTTTGATTTTTAACCTGGCTATGCAGTCAGGTCAAGGCAGCTCTAAATAAATATTAATTTTATTTTTTCTCACTGTTTTTTGCTGTTTCCCCATAAACCTATAATAATAAATACAGTTCCACATTATTTAGCATTAAATCATTCTATTCAAACATTTATTATAATCTTACAAACACAATTTTAAGAAAATTGTACTTTAGAATCTTCCAACAAAATAAAATAACCCTGGATGCACATAGAAACAACAGAAAGGGTTTTATAAGATTTAAGTGGAAATTACTGTTGAATGTTCTGCTGGAATGTGGGCTTTGCTTGAAGAATTGGGCTAAACACAGATGTTTTGCTTTCTCAGAGGTATTTTTTCAGGCATGGTGGTTCTAGAAGTACAGCAGCCAGAACTGCATGTTTTATTTCTGTGATCAGAACAGTAACAGGAAGAAACTGAACCACCTCACAGAATTTTGAGCAGATAAACTCTAGTAGAAACACAGCAGGCCAAACATCTCATGTTTTGATAAGTTGCAGCCAGTAGCAGTTCCTGACCATAAACAGATAGGGCAGATTCTGGCCAGCATTGCTAGTTTATGGTAAACCATTTGAATTATATTCTAATTAGTGAATTCATGCACTCTTTGGTCGACATCTAGTATCCTTGTGGAAATCAGTCCTAATGTAGACTGGCAATCTCCAAACACAGTACATGACATATACATAAAATGTGACTGTAGAGTTACCTTAAGCCAATTTTCCACTGCACAGTTTAGCACAGCTTGGCACGGTTTGCATTTACACTTCAGTTTAGTACTGCTTTGCCCACATTCCATCAGCACATTTCACACCAGTTTCCACTTAGATCTTATAAAAGGCTTGAAGATTTTCTGTTGTTTCTATGTGCATCCAAGGGTGTTTTATTTTAAACGGGTGTATGATTCTGGGGTACAGTTTGATCAAAAATGTGTTTGTAAGATTACATTAGAAAAGTATGTTTAAATAGTATGAATTAATGCTAAACAAATAAAAACTGTATTTTCAATTAATATTTTAGGTTTATGCTGCTGACTATTCAAAATATAGCAGGCTGGGTGTCCCATGTCACAATTCCAATGACACTAGTAGTGATGCTGGTAGTGATGATTGACCAATAAGTGATCAGCAATTAGTACATGTCACATTTTGGTAATGGTACAGCTCACTTGGAACCTCATCTGAGGTGGTACTCTAAAAAGTACCAGGTACTAGTAAAAGAAAGAAATGGAAAAGTCCCCAAAAGTGAGCAATTTCAAATCAAACAGTGCCTTAGCATATAGTGGAGGATTGCATTTAATTTAATATCCCTTGTATCTGAATGGTGATTTTAGAATGTTAGACATTGTGGAAGAAATTGGGCAAAGAAAAGAAAGTTATGTCAGAATAACTCAACATAGGCTCATTCTGAAAACATATCCCTATATACATTTCTTGAGATCGCGAATTATGTGATATTTAGCTAGAAGTATCTATGGCTGCATTTCATCTTTAAAATGAATGCTACGGGGCAGTATAATGCCGTTCCTTTTCGCACTTACCAGCTGACCACTTACCTCCGTATGGACGCCTTTTCCGCTGTTACCAGTTTGTCCAGTAGCCCGCCATGTATGTTGGCAGAGCAGAGTTGACCACGACAACGGGATACGAGTCCAATGAAGAACGGTTCCAGAAAGCTGGTAAGACAAAAACGAGCCAAAAAATAAATATAAACAAGTAAATAACAGGGTTAAACAGTGGCCTCTGGTGGATTTATGGGAGAACAGCAGGTGCAAATGGCACTCGCAAAAGAAATTAGAGATCTCAAAAAGCTCACACATCAGCCTCTGGTGGATTCGCGAAAACAAAAACTGCAAAAAAAAACTACCTCCTGGGACAAATTTGCCGCTCTCCAGAAATGTATAGGGGTTCATTTTCTGAATGAGCCTGGGTTGGAATAACTTAGAATGTCAGAAGAAAGTGATGTCAGAATAACTCATACCAATAACTACAAAGGTGTGATCCATTGGAACAATCCAGGCTCATTGGAAAAAACATGTCCAGGGCTACATTTTTGTAGACCATGATACAGTATATGCTGCTCCGACGACATTTGCTTGCAGCTTGTGTTTACAAATCCGCCAGAGGCTATTGTGTAAATTTTTGAAAATATCAAATAAATGACTGGATTACGTTTTCTCATACATGCCATTTACATGTCCTTCTAGTAAATCCACTCAAGACTGTTGTGTACATTTCTGTGAATCTCACATATGTTACAGGGCTACGTTTTCTCACACGTACCATTTATACATCTTTGTCATGTGCATCCATGAGAAGCCAGCCAGCTTGCTTAGTAAATATCACCTTGCGATTGACTGACCCAGCCCCTTTCCTAAACACAAACAATAGTGTTTTCAAAAGCAAATGAGAAGAGAAAAGTGCCTCGCTGCCACATACTTGTACCACATTGCTTTTTTGTTTTTACCTGGTTTCAGGAACCACCCTTCGTTAAACTCTGGACCACTGGGATGAACTCTACGTCCCAAGTATAACACTGTACAAGGCGAGCTACCGAGCAAACTGACTAATTCAAAAAAGCTGTCCATAAGGATATAAGCGGGCAAGGTGAACATGTTTGATTACCAATCACAGATGCAAATAAGTAGTTTTTGTAGTATTTATTCCATGCTGCTCAAACAACTACGTGAAAACAATCCTTTATCCATTGGAAATGAAGGCAATCCTATGCCAACAATGTATTTGTGGTTTCCCAAAGAGTATGCTCTAGGCAAGCATTCCCTGTAAGCTTGTGTTGAATGGATTAGGGCTTGACTAGTTAAAATGGCCTTGAAAGAAATTTTGGTAGATTTTACTGGTCTAGACTATACTGGTCAAAGTTTATATATGATGGCCTTAACTACTATGTACGTTCAACAAATACCTACAAAACAATGTATTTTGTGTGTTATTCTGGAAAATTCTCACATTAACTGATTATAAGTTAGTATATTTATAAGGTATGTTTAGGTTTTAGTTTTAGAAGTAAGGCCACACAAGGCATGCATATTTTCCTAGGTGTTTTCAATGGGAATTTTTTATTGGCAGCAGCGTGATGAGGCATTGAGAATTAATTTTCTTCCGGTCACTTGAGACCTGAAGAACCATTTATCAATGTTGAACATACAATGTTTATATCAGATAAGTGCCTTAACCATACATTATATCAAACATGATTTGAAAGAATTCTTATTCTCTTGTTTCTCTTTGCGTCTCTATGTGATGATTCTGTTGGAGTCTGTTTACATCAGTCAAATGATTTATACAACGCCTCTTTCAGGAATTCAAAAGGCTTGAGGAAAAACAATCTCTGCGTCTTGTACCTCTTTCTGTTTGTCAGGGTGGATTACCGAATGGGAAGCAGTGAGCTGTGGTGTGGAGAATGGAAAGTGTATGAGCTCCTAAAGTGAATATGACAGATCTATAAGAGAAAAATCTCATTTTTCACATCTGGGGAATATTGGCCCATTTAGGCCTTCAGTAAAGTCTGATGAACAGAACAGCAATGGGTCTTTTCTTATCTTTTTTGCTATAACCGATCCCACCAGTAAAGGCTCAATCTGTTTCCACCTGTGAGCTTTTGTGATTAACACATCTTCTGCTGATACTATGGTTTAAATAACGACAGGTGTTGCTTTCTCATGAAACTGTGGTAATTATTCTCACACGCTGATGGGGATGCAGGTACACAAAAGGCACTGTCCACACAAACAGTTATTTTGGAAAACTGCAGCTTTTTCTATGTGGTTTGGTCATTTATCCACATGCAAATGCAGTATCAGGAAATTGTAACCAAAGTTTTTTGAAAACTTCTGCCAGACCAACCTCAAGATCTATACAAGGGAAAAAAAATCACTTCTGTAGTTAATTTAAAGAAGGATACATTCCTGGGAAAATGGAGGAAACGGGTTGAATATATTTCAGTTAGAAGACCTAATTTTGTTGCTATAAACAAATATATGATGCTCAACTGATAGATAAATAAATGCTAATGTGTGTATGCGTACATGGTTATTTATATTCACATTGTGTATTTAATGTATGTCACTTGACGTCACACACTGAGATTCAAATGTACCTTAAAATGTTTTTTGATTGTACTGAATTGAGTGTTAACTATAAACATAAAATTAAAAAAAAGAAAACTTCTGCCAGGGTGAAGAGTTTTGAAAATAGAGCCAAAGGAACGATATATATATCGTGCAGTTTCTGCAAATTAGGTCGGCAGCACTTCCATGATGTGAGTCTCCCGTTCCACCACATCCCAAAGGTGCTCTATTGGATTGAGTGTCTGGTGACTGTGGAGGCCATTTGAGTTCAGTGAACTCATTGTCATGTTTAAGAAACCAGTATAATGACATCGCTCGTTATCCTGCTGGAATTAGTCATCAGAAGATTGGTACACTGTGGTCATAAAGGGATGGACATGGTCAGCAACAATACTCAGGTAGACTGTGGCGTTGACACAATGCTCAATTGGTACTAATGGGCCCAAAGTGTGCCAAGAAAATATTTCCTACACCATTACACCACCAGCCTGAAGTGTTGATACAAGGCATCCATGCTTTCATGTTGTTGATGCCAAATTCTGACCCTACCATTCGAATGGCGCAACAGAAATCGAGACTCATCAGACCAGGCAACATTTTTTGTTCCCTGGCACCAACAGCCATGCCATATTCAAAGTCACTTAAATCTCCTTTCTTCCCCATTCTGATGCTTGGTTTGAACTGCAGCAGATCGTCTTGACCATGTCTACATGCCTTAAAGGCATTGAGTAGCTGCCATGATTGACTGATTAGAAATTTGCGTTAACAAGCAGTTAAACAGGTGTACCTAATGAAGCAGCATGAGTGTATGTGTGTGTATATATATATATATAGCAAAATATATGTTCTTTGTTTTTGTTTTTATCACTACCACAGTACTTCCAATTCAATCAGACTCTTGTCTGAATGGAAATATGTGGAACGTGTAATTCTTTTAACTGGAGTAGTGTATCACCATAATTTCAGCTGAACGCACTGAATGTTTTTATTCAGATGAAAGACGCTCTTGAATATTTATTTGGTAGAATCAGCATGGCTTGAAAAGTTGCCTGTCTTTTTTTATTATGTATTCTTGAGCCTGTAACTTCGACTCATGAAAGGTCTTTTTTTAACAAGCTGAAGAATTGAGATTCATATGCCGTCACCACTGCACAGCGCAATGAAAGCGATTCCTCATTCTCTGTGCAAATGAAGTCACAATAAATGATCTGCGCTTCCAGACAGGAACCTTCTTCAAACTTGGGAGAGATTCTCTGACACGCTCTCCAAACACACTCCATTCCTCTCGGCCCACTCCCTCCTTGAAATTCAAGCCTTTCTCAAAACTGAATCGTATGAATTATTTACCTCAGATGACAGAACTTTGGGCTTCAAACTCGGCTAATGACGGCTTAGCTTGGCCTGTTTCTAAAGTGAGTTTATTGTCATTATAACTTAAATGAACTGTCATTTGAGCCTCATATTTAACAGTTAACAAAAAAGAACAACCGCTGAATACATTCTTGGGTTTTCCCAGAAATATATGAGGTAAATATTCTTTTGGTGTCATCTCGGTGTGGGATTAAAGGTGCTGTGGTATAGTAGAAGTTCAAGCATGAGTCAAAAACAGCTCAAAGAAAAAGGCTTTCAGGAGTGGGATCTGAAGACGCAGCTCAATTGCAGAGCACTGGGAGTCAAAGTACTTCAAAACCACAGCTTTTCAACTTTCAGCCAATCACATTTGACTTTTGACACAGTGTAACATATGTAATATATGTATATGTATTATATCATTTTGTTTATGTATAATATGTACTGTGTATATATATAATAAATATTTTCCAGACCTGTTTATATTCAAGGACTCCTTTTCCTTTTGTATACATTCCAATTTAACAGTTTTCCAATGTTATTTGCATCCCCTGTCAGACTCTAAATAAGTGACTAATAAAAACACAGAATCTTTATGCTTTATAAGTTTTTTTTTTTCAGTTTTCATCATTTTCATATTTCCTGTGTAATTTACTAGATTCTTTGTTATAATTTGTGAAATTTATTATTTATTTATTATTTAATTATTATTTAGTAGTTTCTAAGTGATTGATATTTTATTGTTAATCGAGGGATAGTTCATCCAAAATTGCATTTTGCTTACTTTCTTCTGTTGAATACAATTGAAAATAACTTTTATTTTAAGGGAAGAGAAAAGATAACCTGTAACCACTGACCTCTGTAGTGTTTGTTTTTCCTCCTATAAAAGTCTTCTATGGATAGCTTTCTTCAAAAAAAACATCTTCTTTGTGTTCAGCTGAAGAAAGAAACTCAAACTTGAAGGTCAATAAATAGTGATTCAAGAGTTCACACTTAGTTGATGATATATCATAAGCTTGTTTGGCATGCTGTCCCGGGAGAGAGCCCTCATCTCAAGGTTTCTCAATGCTTGAGCCCAGGGCTTCCTACCATTTGCAGAGCGAGAGGGATTGATTGAGCTCAGGTAGATCTCAAAACAAAGTGTCCATTTTGCTTAGTCTGTTACGTATAATGCATATCTTTGGACAGTGAGGAAACCGAAAAACTCGGGGGAAACCCACATGAACACTCGGAGAACATGCAAACTCCGCACAGAAACACCCACCGGCCCGGCGAGAACCACAGCCAGCGGTGTTCTTGCTGTGGGGCCAACAGTGCTAACCACTAGACTGTCGTGCCGCTCAAACTATGAGAAAAAAAGGAGGAGAAGGGGAGGAAGGGGGTTTTCTTTCAGACGAAGATAAATGTGAAAGAAGACTGTGGTTATTTGTAGTAACTTAGGAATTATATGATTGGAGGATCATGATTAGCTAATCCAAGACCAGCTGTGATAAATTATAAGCACATGATCTCGAAATTAGTTTATAAATAAACTTCACGTAAATTTTCATTTTTGGTTGAACTATCCCTTTAAACACTATAAACTGTATATCATTTTGTTTATTTAGATAGATGTTTCTAAATTACTCATGCTACATTTTCATAAGGATAAACATAAAACATCTACTGTAATGAAATAGGGCATTTATGGTATTGTAAATCTGTAAATCTAAATCTAAGATTGAATTGTTTTTGTGAAGAAATGGGGTACACTTTTGAGTGTGTAACAAAGTTTTAATGCACACTACTTCATCATAATTGTGTATTTAACAGACTGTTCTTTCCCTTGCATGATGTCGTTACATGCATGATGTCCCCATTTAAACTCTTCAAACAATCTTGTCACAGTTAAAATTGTCCACATTTCTTATATAATAACTGCTTTAAAACTGCTTTAAAAACCACTTCACAAAAAGAAGCAAAAAAAACAAGCATGGAAAAATGCACCTTTGCACACATCAATATACTACTAATTGATAATATTTTTAAAAAAATCTGAAATGTCCTATTTTCCACACTCAAAAAAAGTCTTTTGCTGCTTATTCTAACTACTTATTTAAAATGAGCTGAAACGAAACAATTGTGGAGATTGTTTTGGGAAATCAATTTGTTTTATGTTCAATCTACTTAAATTAGTTACGTTAACTTTATGGATTTGTGTTGGGCCAACATGAATGAACTGTGTGCAACCCTGCATTTTTTACAGTGCACTAAATAACTTGTGTTAGGATTAGGGTTATGAAATGCCATATTCTGTGTCTTCTTAAAATCTAAATAAAGTCCATATTCTTTGGATTTGACTGAAAAAGATTTTAGTCAAATAAAGGCAAATTGATTTGTGTAAATACAGTTTAAACTAAACTGTTATTTATATACATAATGTAAAAAAATATGATGGTAACTCCAAGGTAAAGCTATGCATGCTGTGTGAGGGAAGGATTTAAATAAAAAGAAGTTGGTTTACCCATCTAGAAAACAAAATGATCAAAATCATAGAGCTCTTTAATTGTAAATTGTCACGGATTGGTCAGGCTCTCACGATCCCCACTCACGAAGATCACCATCACCTGACTTCTAATGAGCACACAGCTGCATCACATTCACGAGCACCAGATAAAAGCACAGCACTCCAGTCGCTCATTGTCCGGGCTCGTCTCGACGAAAGCGGACAACTGAGCGACCACTCAGCGTAGTCATCCTCAGCTAAACAAACGATTTACTTACCTGTTCTCTTTGTATTCCTCCCTAGTCTTCCTGGTCCTCCCGTATCGTCCTGTCTTCCAGTCCTTCCAAGTCTGTGTCATCCTCTGTCAGCTGTATCTGGTGTGTGCTGTCCATCCTCGTGTATTCCTGTTACCCAGCCACGGAGGAGAAGACCCCAACATCATTCCTGATCCTCCTGGCTATCCTTCATGTGCTCCTTGTTGTCATTCAATAAACCCCCTAACGTTTCCTTACCTCCGTCTCCTGTCCGCTTCATAACAGAAGCCCGGACCCATAACGACGACAACATGAGCACCCCCGATCACTTTCAAGAGCTGGTGGACCAGTTGAAGCGGATTCTACAGCCACCAGCTCCACTTTCCAACGCACCACCAGCACCGAGCACTTCCGCCTCCACAGTTTCTTCTTCGGCCCTTCCTTCCAGTCCCATGGCCCGACCAGCGCCCTACTCAGGCGGAGCGGGGGAGTGCAATGGTTTTCTGTTACAATGTTCCCTCATATTCGAAATGCAACCTTCTCTATATCCCACAGATAAGTCAAAGATCGCCTACATCGTATCTCTACTCTCTGGACCTGCACTTAAATGGGCTGAGACGATCTGGAACCAAGCCGGGCCGGTCATGAATTCCATCACTACCTTCACGGAGTATTTCAAAGAGGTGTTTGGACGTTCTGATGGGGAAGTAGCCGCTGGAGAGCAGCTGTATCATCTAAAGCAAGGTACTCTATCTACACAGGAATATGCTCTCCGGTTTCGCACTCTAGCAGCTGCAAGTGGATGGAATGAGAGATCGTTGTTGACCACGTACCGGCTCGGCTTGGAACCCACTCTCCGAATCCAACTGGCCACATTAGATGATACAATGGGTCTGGAGAGATTCATCCAACATTCTCTCCGATGTTCCGATCGTCTTCGTTCCTATCAACAGGACACCATCACCCCCTCGTCTGCACTCCTCCAATCGCCTGAGTCAACAGCCTCTCCAGAACCAGAACCCATGATAATAGAGTCTGGAAGACTGACATCAGCGGAACGACAGAGGAGGCTGACCCGGGGTCTGTGTCTATACTGCGGTGTCAGTGGACACACCCGTATGGAGTGTCCCCTTCGTCCCATTCGGACTTCAGTGAGTGTATTCAGTACGAATATTGAACAATGTAAACCACTTACTACCACCGTACAAATAACTACTGCCTCTATTTCTCTCCTTGTCACAGCCCTCATCGACTCCGGGTCAGCAGGGAACTTCATCTCCCAATCCCTCTGTCGTCAACTCCACCTCCGTACTGAGGCGTCCTCGCATATATACCAGATACAACCGATAACCCAGTGCACTCGATCTTCGACCCGTATCCATCGACAATGCGAAGACATCCTTCTTCAAGTGGGGGTGTTACATCAAGAGAGGATTCAATTTCTGGTTCTGGAGGGTGCAAATATGGACATCATTCTAGGGCGCCCGTGGCTGGTGAAGCACGATCCCATCATCTCTTGGGGCACAGGAGAGATAAAGAAATGGGGATCTGGATGTACACCTGCCTGTTTTCCAAATCTCCCTCTTCAAGGTCGGAACCCCATTTCTTTGTTTGCAACATCGGTCGAGAGCCCTCCTGAGAAGCAGTCTATCCACATTCCTAAGGAGTACAGCTCCTTTCATGATGTCTTCTGCCCCAAGAGAGCTTCCCAGCTACCGCCGCATCGGCCATGGGACTGCGCGATCGACCTAGTTCCAGATGCCCAGTTGCCAAGAGGTAGGATCTACCCGCTCTCGCTTCCAGAGAATCAGGCAATGGAAGATTACATAAGGGAGGCTCTGAGTCAGGGGTACATACGTCACTCAAAATCACCAGCCGCCTCAAGCTTCTTCTTTGTGGCCAAGAAGGACGGAGGGCTGCGTCCATGCATCGACTACAGGGTCCTAAATAACGGTACAGTAAAATACCGATATCCCCTTCCTCTGGTACCAGCCGCTTTGGAACAGCTCCGAGAAGCTAAAGTCTTCACTAAATTGGACCTCCGCAGCGCGTATAATCTGATAAGAATACGTGAGGGGGACCAATGGAAGACAGCATTCGTGACCCCTACTGGCCACTATGAATATGAGGTCATGCCTTACGGTCTGGTCAACGCCCCCTCCGTATTCCAAAACTTCATTCATGAAGTCCTCCGGGAGTTTCTTCACCACTGGGTAATAGTGTACATAGATGACATCCTCATTTACTCCCGGAGTGAGGCCGAACATCGCCAACACGTTGCGGAGGTCCTACACACATTGAGAGAACATCACCTCTACCTCAAAGCGGAGAAATGCTCATTCCACCAGAAGTCGATTCATTTCCTGGGATACATCATTGACCAAACCGGTATACGTATGGATGGGAAGAAAATTGAGGCTGTTCTATCCTGGTCAGAACCCACTTCCATTAAGGAGCTCCAGAGGTTTCTTGGGTTTGCTAACTTTTATAGACGATTTATCAAGGACTACAGCAGGATTACATCACCTCTCACTAATCTCCTCAAGGGTAAACCCAAAGGACTGGAGTGGACCAAAGAAGCAGCCGCAGCCTTCCGCCTTCTTAAGAAGGAGTTCACAAGGGCCCCACTCCTGACTCATCCTGACCCAAATCTTCCTTTCGTGGTGGAAGTGGACGCATCCACCACCGGCGTCGGGGCAGTATTATCTCAACATCATGATACACCGCCCCGACTGCATCCCTGTGCCTATTTCTCTCGGAAGTTGAGCCCGGCGGAGCAGAATTACAGCATAGGAGACAGGGAGCTTCTAGCAATCAAGCTAGCCTTGGAGGAGTGGCGTCACTGGTTGGAGGGAGCCAAACATCCGTTCCAGGTGATCACAGATCACAAAAACCTCCAGTACATCAAAGAGGCCAAGAGACTATGTCCACGTCAAGCCAGATGGTCACTTTTCTTCTCACGTTTTGATTTCTCCATTTCCTATCGTCCAGGACCCAAGAATCTAAGAGCAGACGCTCTCTCTCGTTTACACGAGCATCACGATCATGAAGAACTCCCAACGAAGATTCTTCCCGAACACATCTCCATTTGTCCGATCACCTGGAACGCTCCTCCAGTCGTTGCCACTCCGGAAGCTCCTGCTCCGCCGGGATGCCCTCCTCATCGGCAGTTCATACCACCTGAACACCGGGTAGATCTGATCCACTCCTTACATACCTCGCTAGGCACTGGACATCCAGGGATCAACAATACTCTCTCGCTAGTATCCCAACGATTCTGGTGGCCAAACATGGCAAGGGATGTGAGGCAATATGTTCAGGGCTGTAAGGACTGTGCCCAATCCAAGAGCCCACGTCATCTACCCGCTGGAAAGCTCCATCCCTTGCCGATTCCGAACCGTCCCTGGTCACACCTAGGAGTGGACTTTATCACTGATCTCCCTTCGTCAGAAGGTAATACCTGTATTCTAGTCATAGTAGATAGATTCTCAAAGTTTGTCAAACTAATCCCTCTGAAAGGTCTTCCCACAGCCTTTGAAACAGCCGACAATATCTTTAATCAAGTCTTCAGGTCATTTGGTATTCCAGAAGATATTGTGTCGGACAGAGGTCCACAGTTCATCTCACGTCTATGGAAAGCCTTCTTCAAGCTCCTAGGTGTGGCCGTCAGCCTCTCTTCTGGATATCATCCCCAAACCAACGGGCAGACAGAGAGGAAGATTCAGGAGGTGGGACGGTTCCTGAGGACCTTCTGCAGTGGTCACCAGAACTCCTGGAGCCAGTATTTGGGCTGGGCAGAATATGCCCAAAATTCACTGCGGCAACCCTCCACCGGACTCACGCCATTCCAGTGCGTCCTGGGCTTCCAACCACCGCTCTTTCCCTGGGATGGCGAACCATCTGATGTCCCCGCAGTGGATCACTGGTTCCGGGAGAGCGAGAGAGTCTGGGACGAGGCTCATCAACATCTGCAGAGGGCAGTCCGTCGAAGCAAGGTAACCGCCGATAGGAGAAGGTCTGAAGAACCCAGATACACACCCGGACAAAAGGTGTGGCTATCCACCCGGGACATACGCATGCGACTGCCCTCTCGCAAGTTAAGTCCCCGATTTGTTGGTCCCTTCACCATCGTGGAACAGGTTAACCCCGTCACCTACAAACTACAATTACCCTCTCACTACCGTATTCACCCTACATTCCACGTATCACTCCTGAAACCCTATCACGATCCTGTTCTTCCCTCCACAGAGCCTGACCACGAAGAGGAACCCCCTCCTCCACTGCTCCTAGAAGAAGGAGCCGTCTACGCAGTGAAGGAGATCTTGCGTTCCCGACGTCGTGGTGGCCAGTTGGAGTACCTGGTGGACTGGGAAGGGTACGGCCCCGAAGAAAGGACATGGGTTCCCAGAGCTGATATTCTCGATCCTAGTCTCATGGTGGAGTTTCATGAGAGCCACCCTGAGTTCCCAGCGCCTAGAGGCAGAGGGAGACCACCACGGCGTCGGAGGTGTCGGCCCTCAGGAGCGGGCCCTGGGGAGGGGGGTACTGTCACGGATTGGTCAGGCTCTCACGATCCCCACTCACGAAGATCACCATCACCTGACTTCTAATGAGCACACAGCTGCATCACATTCACGAGCACCAGATAAAAGCACAGCACTCCAGTCGCTCATTGTCCGGGCTCGTCTCGACGAAAGCGGACAACTGAGCGACCACTCAGCGTAGTCATCCTCAGCTAAACAAACGATTTACTTACCTGTTCTCTTTGTATTCCTCCCTAGTCTTCCTGGTCCTCCCGTATCGTCCTGTCTTCCAGTCCTTCCAAGTCTGTGTCATCCTCTGTCAGCTGTATCTGGTGTGTGCTGTCCATCCTCGTGTATTCCTGTTACCCAGCCACGGAGGAGAAGACCCCAACATCATTCCTGATCCTCCTGGCTATCCTTCATGTGCTCCTTGTTGTCATTCAATAAACCCCCTAACGTTTCCTTACCTCCGTCTCCTGTCCGCTTCATAACATAAATATGATTAAATACACGAGTGTTTATGTCTAACTTCCTACTAAAACACTAGAATTTTTTAAAAGGTAGTGTATTACTCCACTTTAAAATAACTGTTTAAACAAATTATCAGCAAAAATAATTTATCAGCATAACTTTTCTAAGCATTTATATTAATCACGTGTTTCTAAAATGTTTCTTATAATTTATTTATTTCACAATATCACGGTTTTATTGTATTTTTGATCAAATGAATGCAGCCTCGTTAATAAGAAGAGATTGTTTTTGTTTTTTATTACTACTGATCACAAACCACTGGCCAGTAATCTAATGTAAAATTACTCAAATTACTATGTAAATTACATTACCACTACACAACTATGGTTATTTTCTATTGTGCATTTGAAAAGCAACATTCGTACAGGGTAACGTCAGGATAACTTGAGAGGCTTTCAGACAGGCCATTACTGCAATAACTATGACTAAGAACATTACAATACCTTATTCTCCAGCCTCCATTGTACATGAAAGTTGTATATGATGTGTTTGATGGGGCATGAAATTCATGCAAGAGAGTCACAAGAAATCAATGTCCTCCTCTCAACTTTCCCTTGTGAGTCATTCAGGACTTTTATGCATTTTTAATTGACAGAGGGGTTGGTTTGCCATCAACATCTCTCTGTCCTTGTCGCCCTGCATGTGGGTAAATCTGCACTGAAGACAGATGAGAAATATGGGCCAATAAAAATTGAAATTCTGAAATCCCCATTAATCTCATGACAGCTTTGTGATTTCTTTTCAAGAATGAAATATGTGCGTTTAATGAAACATCACGTGGCATACACAATTTTGTGTTCATTCCCTGTCAGATTTTTTCCAGCACTCTTTTTGGATCTGTCATTGGAGACTAAATATTGTGTGGTTTTGTTGAATCTTAGCAGGACTTTGACAGTTTTGGTGAGGATTTTTTTTCTCAGCAAAATCTAATGGCCGTGTAACTGGAAGCAACAGTTATTTTCCCCTTTTTCCCTTGATCAACTGCAGTATAGCACCACTACTAATGACTGTTATTCTCAGAGGAGCCTTTAAGGCATTTTCAACAAGAAATTTCTTTATGTTATCTACTGATTTTACGTCTCGAGTTCTCCCTACAGGGTAACATTCTTGCTCTTCAACATTAATATAGCCAACGAGCAAAAGTTAGTTTCCTTTCTGATTTTTTTTTCCTGGGGGGGGGACTACAAACAGAAAAACAAAAAGTTTGCAAGTTAAACTCTAATATTGTTGTGAAAACAAACATTTTAAGACTTCAGTTTACACACAAGTTTACACGTGTTTGCCCCTTACTGATTTCTTGTTTTTTGAAGGTTTTTCACTTAAATATTTGAGATTAAATTAGTTTAAATATTAGTCAAAGAGAAAACAAAGAGAAAACATAATAAAAAAAATCCCATAGCCATGTGTGAAAAAAACAGCAAATCATAGTGAGAGCCATTATCCACATGGCAAAATGGCAAAAACATGGAACAGCATAGAACCTTCCCAGGATTGGCCAGATGACCTAATTTAGCCCAAATGTGCAGTGACAACCCATCCAAGAGGTCACAAAAGACCCAACAACAACATTCAAAGGCATCACTTGCTTCAGTTATGGTGAGTGTTCATGACTCCACCATAACAAAGAAAAATGGGCGAAAATGGTTTGCATGGCAGAGTTCCAAGGCGAAAACCACTGCTGAGCAAAAACAACATAAAGGCTCATCTCAATTTTGCCAGAAAACAAAAGTAGAATTTTTTGGAAGCTGTTTGTCGCATTATGTGTGGAGTAAAGGTTACACAGTATTTCAGAAAAGCTTCAGGACCTTTAAGACTTTCTGTAATAAACCCAACTAATTCTGCTGTGTACCAAAATATCCTGAAGGAGAATGTCTGGCCATCTGGTAGTGAGCTCAAGCTGAAGCAAACTTGGGTTCTGAAGCAGGAAAATGACTTAAAGCACACCTGCAAATCCACTTCTGAATGCTGGAAAACTAAATGAACTTTGGAGTGGCCTAGACAAAGTCCTGACTTGAATCCAATTAAGATACTGTGGCATGACCTAAGAAAAACAGGGGTTCATCCTCAAAAACTCTAATGTGGCTGATTTACAACATTTTTGTTGAGGTGAGCAGGCCAAAATTCATCCACAGTGCTCTAACAGACTCACTGCAAGTTATTGAAAACACTTGATTGCAGTTGTTGCTGCTAAGGGTGGCCTAACCAGTTATTATGTTTAGAAGAAAACACCTGTTCACATAAGGGCTATGAAGTTTTACATTTAGTTTTCCCTTAATAGTGTAACACGTGGAGTGACAGAGACAACGTTAGGATCCAAGTGCAGGTTTATTCGGTAGTCAGGCAAGCAAGGGTCAACACAGGTGCAAACAGATGAATAAGGGCAAATCCAGAATCGTAGTCAATATAACAGGCGAGAGGTCGGAAGGCAGGCAGTGAACAGGGACAAACAGACAAACTTGGCAAAGGTCAAAACACGGAGAAACAAGACTAAGGAAACCGCGTTGAATTGTCACTTAACAGGTAAACCAGACTCGGCCAGGAAGTGAGTGTGTGTGCTGCTAAAGTAGAGTGTGTGATTAGTCCAGAAGCAGCATCAGCTGTGGGAGTCCAATCAGTGGAGACTTGGAGCAGGTGTGTGTGTGTGGCATGACTGAATTTGTAGTTCATAAGATGTAGTCCATGTGAAAGTGAGTGCTTACCAGCGACCTCTGGTGGTTAGAGATCGCTGGTAATCATGACAAATAGTAAAAATCTTAATTTCAAAACTGCATGATGTGATTACTTGTGTTATTTTTTACTAATATTTAAATTTGTTTGATGATCTAAAAATTTAAAGTGTTTGCCCACTTACTT
The DNA here is from genome assembly GCF_903798145.1 of Danio aesculapii. Lineage (NCBI taxonomy): Eukaryota > Metazoa > Chordata > Actinopteri > Cypriniformes > Danionidae > Danio > Danio aesculapii. The sequence continues at coordinate 55,606,431 of NC_079452.1, forward strand.
ATTTCCTATTATTTTGCATGTTTGTCACACTTTAATGATTACATTGTGGATGTATTGTGTGTGCATCACAATATAGATGTTTTTTTTGTTGTTGTTTTATTTTATAAAATAAGTGCAACCATGGTGAGCAATCCATCAAGGAATTTGAATAAACTGACATGAAGCTGAATCAGACATACTAGTGATTTATTTAAAAAAGAAGACAGTCTGAATTTAAGAGAGTGTGTTTGCTTATTACCTCAGTTCACTCAGCTGTAAAGCTGTTTTGTGCAATACAGTGAAACAAAACTAGCTATATAGCAACCGTGTGTAAAAAGTAGCTCATTACTGGAAAAGCTACACAGTTTTGAAAACAGCAAACTGTCAGGGCTTAAAATATAGTTAAGCTAGTGCCATCCTTACTTTTAGTTAGTTACTCCTTAAAATTGAGATGTGGTTGTTATTATATGTGAATAACTATCTTTCTCTTTACATAATGTCTTTTTAATGCAGCATCTAGCGAACTGTATGAGAAGGTGATTTACAGATAATACATTTAATATATCTGATCAGATATCTCTGAAAGTCATTGAGGTTTTAAAGCACGAGGGAAGGAATGTGTCTACACAGAGCAGATGGCAGGTGAATATAATCTCCCACAAACACCTGCTAAAGCTCAAGATTTTCAGCATGAGGTCACGGATCATGTTCGAGTTTTTCCATGCAGGGATAGTTGAGAAATAATGTAAGCGGTTGGACATTTGGGAGATTTGTATATACAGTTCTGTATACATAAAAATCTATATGTACAGTTCAGTTTTATATATATGCAACCAATACATTTCTATTGCAATGGATGTACACTTTTTAGAGATGGTGCCCAGATGCTTCTGTCCAAAATGTATCATCCCTAGTTTAAAATCAGAAATAATCATAAGTGAGAGTTCAATGCTATTTTGACCACTGAACAAGAACATGGTTTGAATCTCAGAAATCTGGTTACCATAATTTAAGATCAAAACAGTGAAGGGACTGGATAAAAATGACAAAAAGGACACAGTCACTCAGTTAATTATTCACTGAACAGTGATGAACCTGCAGTCTAGTTTAGTCTAGTGCTAAATGAGGTGAAATAATCATTCCAGATTGCTGGATACTTTGGAGCATCAAACAATGGGTGCATCATAGATTGTGAAAGTCAGTTGTTCATTATAAAACATAAATATTTGAGGATTTATACAAAGCACTATGGCTACATCCGAAAGGCAATGACTAAGTTTACATGTGTATGAATAATGCAATTATCTCCAATAATCAGATTAAAGGCTTATTCGCAATATAATGTTTACATGTCACAAACATAGCTGTTTAATCCTGTTAACATGCAATTTACATTATTCCCTAAAATGTGGGGGTTTTTTATCTGCGAATGTTTTTTGCTATTTCTGCGGAGAATTTTGGTAAAAATCTGCGGATTTCTGCGGAATTATTTTGGGAGTATCACAACTAAATCTTTAATATGTGTTAAATAAAAAATAATCCCTTTTTAACTTTTGTTTAATGTTTAAAATGCAAATCCAATTAGATCCACTTTATTTGGTAAACAAAGCAAGTCTCTCATATGATATCTCTACTAAAAGACAGAAAATATTACTGTACAATCTGCATTGTACATAAATCAGATGAACATTTTCATATTAGTCAATAATATTACTGTAATTAATTTAAAAACTGAATAAATATAGATTTACACACATTTATTCAAGTAAATAAACAGAATCAATGATGGGCTAAAAATCTGCAGAAAATCTGCAGAATTCTGTGCACACAGATTCCATGTGGGCCTAGGTATTACTAACCACTGTTTACATTTTTTACATCTAAAGCAAAAAACATTTATATGGTTGTTTTCCATCTTTTTTGGCACCATAGAAATCATTTTCTGCACTGCCTTGACATTCTGTGCATCATTTGTGGATAAGGGAGCAAAGTCCACGTCCTGTTAAAATTCTTGATACTAATTGGCTGGAAGATGTATAATAAAATTTTAAGTTTAAAACAGGTAGTTTCAGCCAGTTCAGATCACAGTTTCAAACAAATCTGCTTTCTTCAAACATTAATAGTAACCATAGTAACTCAGTGAAAGCCTTTGTTCATCTGTGTGTATGCTTGAGGACACTGATGTGTGTTTTACCAGGGAGCTGATGGAGGATTAACCAAACTCGCAAATATGATCCAAAATATTTGCAAAGAGTTAGTTGAGTTTAGAGTTATATAAGCTATTGGAATGCCTGTGTCATTCTTTACCTCTGTGTTGAGCAATTAAAATCTTTTAACACACAGCATCAACATCTCTTATCCATTACTAAAGTTGTGTTTATACAAAGCTGAACTTGTTCATAAACATTTTTGCATAGTTACAAAATACAATCATATATATTCAAATTGCTTAACACACAATGAAAATACTGCCATGATACTGGAAGTTCAAATTTTTATGTGATATGTTGCAAAAAATATTAATAATTAGTAGGGTTGGGTACCAAAACTCGGTGCCAATATGGCACAAGTTTCTATGTAACCAGTATGCACTAGACCAGGTCAGCATATGAATTTCTAGTAATGCTGCGACAAGGACGTAACACATGGAGTACAGCGCATCTGGTCAGCGACACCTTTCAGATTCATGATCACGTTCATTAAGTTTGTTTAAACCAAGCATTCTAAAGTATGACTATTTTACAAGCAAGGTTTCTGACACAACAACGTGCGGCAGATGCTTTACAAAATTCGGATATAAGGGAGGAAACACGTCAATAAAACATTTGAGGGCACATGGAATCAATTTAAAGGCGGAAGAATGCACTGTCTTTGACAGCTTGCGACATCATCTAGCACTTTCGATGTCTACATTTACATGAAAATCAGTAGTCTAATTATTTGCCTTAATCTGAATAAGACAATAATACGATTAAGGTGTTTACGTGCGTTGCTTTTTGAATGTTTCTTTCATTATCCCTTTTTACATGTTATAGCCAACACAATCTTACGGCAATTTGTAACTTTTTAATTTAGGGGCTAATTCGTATAAATTCATACAATCTAAATCATATAATTTAGTACGATTTGCTCATCCCCCAATGACGGTTGGGTTTAGGGGTGGTGTTAGGTGCCACGCCTCCTTTTTAAAATCATACTATTTCGTACAATTTCGTATGACTGAACTCCACTAAACTGACAAAACGTAAAATACTCACATTTTATCGTGAGATCAGGCTGGTTATACCACATAGATCGATTAACGTCGATGTTGCATTACTACGCTATCCAATGTTTTATCTGTTGTTTTGTGTAATTTCAGGTGTTTCATTTTTAATATGTTGACTTTAACTGCAGTTTGGAAATTTCACTTTCATTCAGGAACATTTCATGCGTTCCTCCATGACAAACTGAGGAATTAGATGCGACTATGGAGTACGGACTGTGGGAAGTGTTATTTTAATGGAATTTAATTCCCACATGCCTAATGGAACGAAAAAAAACTTCTGCATTTCGAGATCAGATTAATTCAAACACACATAAATAGTCCAATCTCCTTACCTTAGTTATCTTTGTCTTAAAGAACCTCAACCCCCCTACATGCCAACTCCTTCCCCTATTCCCTAACTTAATTTAGGGGCATTCTCAAGACCTACCTGAGCTCAGACTCCCTTCTCTTTCCCGACTAAACAGGAGAGGATCCTCCGAGCTCAGGGCTCTCTCCCGGCACAGCATGGCTAACACGCATTTACCTTATCAATCATTAGCTAAATCTGAACTCTTGAAGTCAAATACAAAGTAGTCTAGAGTCATCCACCATGATTTTTTTGGCTCAAATATTTTCAGGCATCATTTTGGCTCTGGTCCCATTGACAAAGTGTTGATTTAGCACTGGTATCAAAATAACAATATCCAACCCTAATAATCAGTACCATTTCCTATACCAAAGGAAAAGTTGTGGTAAAATGTGAAATTTGACAACTCTCAATTCAAAATGTAATTTTACAGATAAAAAAACTACTAGCCTAACTCAAATAAACGTCACGCATAATGAATTTTAATTCATTACGCAGATCCACATGAATAGAGACAATCCCATCTCATCTTTCTTTACCTGACCATGGCAAAAAAAAGACTTACGTGTTATTCATATTTTAAAAATCCTAACATGAATCGTATATATTCAGCAAATACTGGTAAATTGACGATATGGACCTTCATACTTTATGCACTTTTAAAGAATCAGCTCAGATGGTGCATCTTCAGTCGTAATGCATGGCACCCAAAGAACATAGAACAAACAGTGCACACAAATAAACAGTGCAATCAGTTCCTAGTGAATTCCCCTGCCGATATACCACTAGAGCCAGCAATCCTGCCAGTCAGTCACAATCAATCAGACAGCGTTAGACTGCAGGCTTGAATGACCTTGATCGCACCGCAGATGTCCTCAGTAATCCTCATACTTCAGCTACACACCTGTGCTGATGTTAAGATCTAGTCATTCTATGAACAAAATAACACTGAGTCCAACTCTTAAAGTGATTCTGAAAGTAATTGTATTTTTCACCGCTATCAACTTTCAGACAGCAATGAAGATGAGGGAAAGAGTGTCAGAAAAGAAAACAAGGAAGATGTCAAGATTTAGAATCACATTTCAGTCTTCAAGGTCAACACATCATCCCTTATCTAAAGCAACGGCTTGTACACAGAATGATCAGCAATTCAAAAAACAGCTACGCTGAGTTTCCAAGAAAACTGCCTCAGTGAATCATTCAGCTGTGTTCAGGGTGAAAAGAGATGTGAGGAACAGACACACTAAACAATCGGAAAATTACTACAACAATAAAGGCATAGTTTCAAATCTCATTATTACCAGCTGAAGAAAGGAAGAGATAATAGTGTTCTTTACCAAAACTAAGAGATACACATCAATAATATTTCTTTTAAACTTTGTTGCTATGGCTACTGCATTCTCATGTCATGTTAACCTCATTGTAGTGTTACTGATTCTAGAATTATTGGTACATTTTGCATCCTCAAAAACTTCCAATGAAGCATTTTTAATAGTAGCACAAATTATATCAAGTTATATAAAAATAATGTTAGTATGCGTATTTAGGGACGTTCGGGCTGTTCCTCAATACCAAGTTCGCAAAGTTCAGACTTGTGTCCTTGGAAGTTCAGACTTGACAAGTTCAGAGTTGGAAGAACGAACTCCAGAGGGCACGAGGACACAAGTCGGGTACTTCTTCAAATGCAGTGTACTTTATAACATCACTTACCTCACCATGAATTCATCGGTTTCACTGTACATCCTTCCTTCATTCATTTTGTTTTCGACTTAGTCCCTTTATTATTCCGGGGTCGCCACAGCGGAATGAACCGCCAACTTATCCAGCACATGTTTTACACAGCGGATGCCCTTCCAGCTGCAATATAAATGTGAAGTAAAACGTGTTATTATACAGACCCATCTTTGATTATCAGATTTATTAAACTACAACGGACATTATACAAGAACAAAATACAAGACGCAAACGATAAGAAATAAAGATACCGTTAGGCAACAGACACAGTAACATAATTAAAGACAACTATAAAATGTAACAAAATAACACTGCCAAAATAATACACCTGAGAACAAATAATAGATTTAAAAGACCAAAAACTGTCTGATAGATATGCACAAGATGTTTTAACTATCATGTTTTAACTACAATGAAGAGATGAGATCCAGCGGTACATCCGAGATGGACTGGCCAAAGTAAAGCTGCTCTCGACATCATCAAAGACGCACTATCTTTGTGAATAAACTGCCGATTGAAGTTTAAAATTTACTACATTCTCACCTAAAAACTCTTTAACTTTAACTCTTTAGTAAGTGTTTTTAAAATCATGTGCGTTTTCTCCTCTGCCATTAGCTTTTCTTGGTTGTCCTGCAATGCATTCTGGGATACCTGCACTTAAGTTCGCACAAGTCAACTCTCGATGTGTCCTTGGCAAAAGGGGCGGAGCAAATACACATCTGGGAATTTAATCTGTACTTGGCAAGATGTGAACTTTGAATTGGAACAGTACTTCGACAACGGTTGATGATGTTTCACGAGGACACAAGAATGCAAGTACAGACAAGAACGCATATTGAGAAACAGCCTAAGTCTTAAAAAAGAGAAAAAGAGACTCCTATGCCTACTCCTCTGCCTTCTGAATTATGGATTCAATTATCACATTATATATTTAATTGTGTTTTTTAGGGTGTTTTCTCTTCTAAATTAAATAAACATTTGAATGTAACATCTATTTTCACTTTAGATGTAATAAAAAAAATTATAATAATAAATCTGTCCCTACATTTTTGTCAACTCTGACATAAAAAGCATGTGACTTGCTCTAAGTGATGTCACTTCCTTTGGTGGGAAACTGGTAGGCATTATTCTCCTTTCAGTAATTTGTACAAAATGTTTAGGATATGTTAACAGTAGATTAAAAACTCTCATGTAGATTGTCAACTCTGTTTCGGTTAATATTTCATTAATTTTTTTATTAAATAAAATTCATTTTTTCGAATGTCATATGGTATCTAGTTTGAGGTTTAGAATCTTGAGCTAAAATACAAAATGGTGAAAAAATGTCAACTCTGTTACTGTCAACTCTGTTGTGGTAATAAATTAAACAACAATTAGTAACAGAATCAAGTGTTCCCTTCTTTTATTAATAATAGATTGAGTTTACTTTAAATTATGCATATGTTGTATGTCTTTCCAGTTTAAGAAAAAATAATGGAAAATCCCTGAAATGTATACCCACAATTCTGGAATGAGTCATACATTCATCTGCCACTTTATTACAAAAACCCGTTCAGCTGTTTGTCATGTGCCCTTGAAATGACATTTGTCCTTGAAAGTTCGAACTTGTAAAGTTAGAGAGGGCACCAATCTCATATCACTTAAAAAGAACATCAGCATATTTTAGAACAGTGGTTCTCAAACTGTGGTACACGTACCACTAGTGGTACACGGGCTTCCTCCTAGTGTAATCGCAAAACAGATATGCGAGCTCTTAAATAGGTTTCTTCAAATTAACTGCAACTCCTCTCATCATCTCTCATGTGCTCAGACTGTATACAATCGTGATCTCTTTGCTATTAAAGTAGACATTATTTATCTTTGCACCTTGACTAAATTTAGTCAAAAACTGTCAAGTATTTGGAATTAGATAGATGCATGATTGATGACAATGCTAACGGACTTCTTATTTGGCTGTATCATAAAGTGAAACTTACTTTTAGCAAAGGTGGAACTTTTTTATTTCTTTTCGACAAAAGAATTATGCTGGAAATGTTTCTGTTGAGGTATTTGTGTGATTCATACATAATAGACGTATTGTGATCTGTCTTAAAGCATCCCTAAATTGTACAGGCATTACAAAGCAATCTGTTGTTACTTATTGTTTATTTATCAAAATAAACATAAGGCTCTTAAAACACTGCTTTGATAAATGTATTGTTGTCATATTTCAAATACCTGACCTGACATGGTCAATACAGTGTACTTGTCTTTTTTGTAAAATTATTTTAGTTTAAGATCAAATGTAAAACAGAATTTCCATGTGATGTACAGTTATTTAAGAAACAAATTATATTTAAGAAAAATAGTGTAAAATATGTAAATAAAAGGCTAAATTTAAATCTTTTCGTCATATACTTTAATTAAACCTTTCAAAGCTTGACATTATTGTTTAAAAAAAAAATTGACAAAAAGTGTCTCTATTGCCTTATAGAGTATGTGGTAGTTTTGGCAGTGATATTGAAAAAGATTAATTGTCATGAAAGGAAAAATCGACCATACTTCCTTTGTTAGTGCAAATTCCTATACATGGAGCTTTGGGATTTAAGCAATTAAACCATTCAAACTCGTTTACACTAAAAAAGTGATTTCATAATAAAAATCAGATTTTTTTTTTTCAAAAGTAACTAACTACTGCTTTTTAAAAGATTTTTACCTAATATTAGTATTATTTACTAAATTTGCATTATTTTAACAGTGTAATAGTATTTTAACTTGAGTACAAAAAAACATTTCACTAGCACATTTAGTGCAGGATTATTATATTATTAAAATATGATTAATAAATATTATTATTATTAATGGTTTTTATTTGTATAAATTGCTATGCAATGTTTTTATGGGTTGTTGAGAATACATTTCAGGTGTGCAATACATAGCGTGTCAGTCTTGAAAAAAAAAATAGGTGCTGGAAAAAGTGCTTAAAAGTCCTTGATTTTCATTAGGTTGTGCCTGTATAAACCGTCATATGTACCTGTACCATATATTTCAAATGTGTCAGAAAGTGTGTGTATATATATATATATATATATATATATATATATATATATATATATATATATATATATATATATATATATATATATATATATATATATGAAAATGACATTTAGCCTATATTTATGAGGTCCAAGCAACATTTCCAGGTTTTGATTAGTAGGTTACTATGTTAATACTTTAATTTTAAGTACAGCTGTTTTCTTTTTACTTTTTAAGAACAGTGCCATTTTTAATGAACTTTTAAAAGTATATTTTAATTTAAACGTTTTTAGTATGTTTGTTTGTTTGTTTTACCTGCAAGCACAGTTAATGTTCAAACTATTTATAATGTTAAAAGTGGCTGACAATAATACATATTCTTAATAATGGAAATTAATCTGCCTCGTTTTTTAGCTGTGCACAGCTGTAGCTGCTTAATTAGGTCTACAACGCTACTGTATTTCAATACTAGTCATTATGGTGGTACTTGAAGAGCCACTTTATTTCTGAGGTGGTACTTGGTGAAAAAAGTTTGAGAACCACTGTTTTAGACGATTCCTGATCTTGCACTGGCATCTCAGAATATACTTACTGTCGATGGTGGGAGAAAAATATAGGCATATATAATAAAGAGCAAATTTCTATTTACTGCCTTTCATGGCCACTGCCTACAGTATATTATCAAAGTGGGAATAAATGAAAACCTATTTACTATCATACTAGATTTTATCATTCTCCACTGATGCAACTTATAGCCATTAAATGTTGCCTAGTTTCTTTTTATCCACCTGTAAATGGTTAACAGTACAACGAAAAAATATATATTAAGCCCCTTTTCAATTTGTTTCAAACAATATTGAACATAATAACCGCAAAAAAAAAACATGGTTAAGGCATTCTGTAAATATACACAATATAACTGTCTGCACTGTAGGTACTCACTGGCCACTCTATTAGGTACACCTGTCCAAATGCTAGTTAACAAAAATTTCTAATCAGCCAATCACATGGCAGCTACTAAATGCATTTAGGCATGTAGACATGTTCAAGACGACCTGCTGCAGTTCAAACCGAGCATCAGAATGAGGAAGAAATGTGATTTATGTGATTTTGAACGTGGCATGGTTGTTGGTGCCAGACGGGCTGGTCTGCATATTTCAGAAACTGCTGATGTACTTGGATTTCCACACACAACCATCAGTAGGGCTCACAGAGCCCCCAGGGTCCAAAAAAGCAAAAATATCCAGTAGGACACAGTTCTGTGGGCGAAAATGCCTTGTTGATGCCAGGTCAGAGGAAAATGGCCAGACTGGTTCGAGCTGTTATAAAAGTAACAGTAACTCAAATAACCACTCCTTACAACCGAGATATGCAGAAAAGCATTTCTGAACACACAACATGTTGAGGCGGATGGGCTACAGCAGCAGAAGACCACACCGGGTGCCACTCCTGTCAGCTAAGAACAGGACACTGAGGCTACAATTTGCACAGGTTTACCGAAATTGGACAATAGAAGATTGGAAAAGCGTTGCCTGGCCTGTTGAGTCTCCATTTCTGCTGCGACATTTGGATGGTAAGGTTATAATTTGGCGTAAAAAACATGAAAGCCTGGATCCATCCTGGCTTGTATCAACGGTTCAGGCTATTGGTTGTGGTGTAATGGTGTGGAGGATATTTTCTTGGCACATTTTGGGCCCATTAGTACCAATTGAGCAATGTGTCAACGCCACAGCCTACTTGAATATTGTTGCTGACCATGTCCATCCCTTCATGACCACAGTGTACCAATCTTCTGATGGCTACTTTCAGCAGGACAACACGCCATGTCATAAAGCGCCAATCATCTCAGACTGGTTTCTTGAACATGACAATGAGTTCACTTAACTCAAGTGGCCTCCACAGTCACCAGATTTCAATCCAATAGAGCACCTTTGGGATGTGGTGGAACGGGAGATTCGCATCATGGATGTGCAGCCGACAAATCTGTAGCAACTATCTGATGCTCTCATGTCAATATGGACCAAAATCTCTGAAGAATATTTCCAGTACCTTGTTGAATCTATGTCACGAAGGATTGGGGCACTTCTGAAGGCAAAAGGGGGGTCCAACCCACTGCTAGTAAGGTGTACAGTACCTAATAATATTATTAGCCTCCCTTTGAATTTTTTCTACTTTTTTAAATATTTCCCAAATGATGTTTAACAGAGTAAGGAAAATTTCACAGTATGTCTGATAATTTTTTTTCTTCTGGAGAAAGTCTTATTGGTTTTATTTCGACTAGAATAAAAGCAGATAAAAAAAAAAATTTTCCCCAGCCGAGACTCGAACCAGTGATCTTCTTGCTGTGAAGTGACAGCGCTCACCAGTGAGCCACCGTGCCACCCTGTCTTTAAAATATGAAAACTAATTTTACCCCAGTTTTTTCAATAGACTTGCTGCACTAACGTTTACTTTCTTTCATCTAGTTTTACAATTGAACAACTAACGAAAGTGTAATTCTATTTAATGGAATGTATTTTAATTACATTACAAAACCAATGCTGTAAAATTATCTTTATAAGATTAAAAAAAGCCATGGTAACCTTTCACTAGACGTTTATCATTGGCTGAAAAACACTAGCTGTGTACAGTATGTTGCCTATTGCTTTGCTGTCAAAACCTTGACATCCTTATGACATCTGTACCATAACGACACAAAAGCAATTATATAATAAGACAGGTTTTATGAGCAACGCGGTGGCTCAGTGGGTAGCAAGATCACCTAATAGCAAGAAGGTTGCTGGTTCGAGCCTTGGCTGGGTCAATTGCCATTTCTGTCAGGAGTTTGCATGTTCTCCCCAAATTCACGTGGGTTTCCTCCGGGTGCTCCGGTTTCCATGCGCTATAGGTGAATAGAATAAACTAAATCGGCCGTAGTGTACAGTATGTGTGTGAATGCAAGAGTGTATGGGTGTTTCCAGGTGTTGGGTTGCAGCTGGAAGGGCATCCACTGTGTAAAACGTTAGATAAGTTGGTGGTTCATTTCGCTGTGATTAATTAAGGGACTAAGTCGAAAAGAAAATGAATGAATAAATGAAAAGTTTTACTGATCTGAAAACTTCAATTAAGAATTTACAGTGGATTTTGTATCCCCTTTTGATGTGTATTTTGAAGCCAATGTTAGATATCAGTTTGATGTTTTGATGCAAATCGATTGGCTTTTTTTTTTACATGTTTTAGATGTCATTTTGATATCAGCGTGCCCACTGGGTACACAAGATGAGCTGTATACCATGTTTATCAATTATAGAAACATATGATTCAGGGGCAGAAGCCAGAAGCTGCTCTAGATGGAGTATGAGCAATGAAGTTCAAGAGAAATTTGAAGTAAAGGACTTTGAAATTGCCATAATTGTTGGTCCCAGACGAGCCGGTATGAGTATTAAAAAACTGAACAACTGTGCAATTTTCTGATGCTATTTTGGAACACAAAGAGCAATTTTTTGAAGAATGTTTCCCTGGTTTTTGTCTGCACAATTAAAGTATGGACAGAAAAAAATGCTTTTCCAGATATCTTTGTGCTCTTCAGAAAAAAAATAAGTCTTACGAATTTGAACCAGAGATGCACGGATCGCCTGGCCATTAATCAGAACCGTATTTTGTTCAGGACTTGCACACAAACTGCACTGCAATCATTTTATATTACAAAGTAGGTAAACAGAAGGTTGACAGAGGCCAGAGATATTGAAGACAGAGCACAGATGTACCAGGAGACAAAATGCAGTACTGGGTAGCACTGATGCCACAAGAATGGAAGCGAATCCACAAAAAAAAACACAGGATAATCTACATTAACAAGCCAAAAATCAATCGAGATGCTGGAGCCTATAATTAGAGGACCACACATCTGCTCCCTGCAAGTTGTAATACACACAATTGCCTCTATAGTGTCTAGTTTAAGGTGTTTGTTTGTCCTGTTCAGAAAATCAGACAGTGCTAAATCAGACTTGTCGCTGTTTATAAATGACCTTCGTTCATTTCATAATACTGTGATGTTTTAACATTAAATAAAAAACTATACAGATAAGATTTGTGTTCGGGCAGCATTATTTATCTGTTAGCTTTATCTAAAGTGAGAGTAAATTCTATTATTTTAGAATTTATTATTTATTATTATTTACTATTATTATTAATATAAATTATATTTATTTATTGTTATTTATTATTAGAGTAATTTGTTATTCTATTAAACACAAAAGAAGATATTTTAAAGGAATCAGGAAACCTGTAAACATTGACTTCCAGAGTATTTATTTTTCTTACTATGGAAGTCAATGATTACAGGTTTTCACCTTTCTATCAAAATATCTTCTTTTGTGTTCAAGAGAAAAAGGAAATTCATTATGGTTTGGAACTACTTAAAGAGCCCATATTATGGGTTTTTGAAAATGCCCTTCCATGTAGTGTGTAACACAGCTCTAAGTGAAGTGAAATATCCAGCTAATGCTTAAATCTGTAAGTGTACAGTGTTTAAAACTATTGATTCATCTATAAAGTTGACTCGTAGTGCTTCAAACGAGTCGTCTTGATAACGAGTCATTAGGTGTTTCGTGATGACGCGGCTACGAAACACAAGTAGTTGCGCGCAAACCCGGGAGATTTGAAACCTGCGGCCCCGCCCACGAACACAGAAAAAAAGCCCCACACACACAAACACAAAAACACACACACACACACACACAGAGACACACACAGACACCGGTGGAATGAAGTCAGGCTGTGCAGATGGATACTATCGACAGCCTACCCAAAGATGAAAGCTCAGCATTATAACCCAGAGTGCTTCTGGAAACTACATGCTCACAAAGAAGACTTCATCAGTTTGTTAAAGGAAGGATCAGTAAAGACTGTCAGAACATGGATCAGTGCATCATGGATCAGTTTCTTCCCCCATTTCACCAGTGTAAGTACATGCAATTAAAATTGTTGCCTCGTTTACTCTAGTTTGCAAATTATGTATTTATGTATTATGTGTGCTGTATCAGGTTAACTTTTTATTTTCTCATGTGTAAAGCCACGTTGAAAATGCGACGCGTTTCGCTTTGTTTACGGATCGCCAGCTATTCCTACACACATGCAACGGTCAAGTTTCAAAATATTTCAGCTCAGGTTCGAGGGAGCTGTCTAAATTGCACCCAGCACGCTGAACTGGCGCTCTAGTCTAGGCGAACAGTGAGGGTTGTGTGTGTGTGTGTGTTGCGTGTGTGTGTTGCGTGTGTTGCGCAGGGCCGGTTCAGCAAGCTGAATTGCCGCTCTAGGTTAAGGACGATCACCTCGCCCTCAACCCGAAAGTGAAAACAAAAGTGACCCGTTAGCAAAGTGAGGATGGGGGGTGTAGCAGATATAACTCAGGACGCGGGTGGTGAGGGAGGTGTCGCGGACGTCTCCCTCTCTATTGGTGTTGTGTCTTCCAAGGAGGAGGAGGAGGTGTTTGTGTGTGCGTCTGTGTTTTTGCTCAATAAAATAGTTTGTCGTCTGTTTTTTTAAGTCCATCGTCTGTATTTACATTCACCCACTGGCAGCCAAAATCCACACCTTACACTATGAAGCGTGTATGCACTTTGACTACTTTTATATTGTTGATTAGCTGCTGGGCATTTCACTCTGTCTCGCGCTGAAGGCTGTCAGTTTCGACCAATCGCAGCAGGCTGTCATCGGTCCAATCAGCGCAGATTAGCTTCGCGCTGAGGACGGGTTTGGGTACAAATGAATCGCTGAACGATTCATATGGGAGTCGCTGGGATAATTAGGTAAAAATAAATGCAGATTATAAGACCATGAAAGTGGTTTTTGACCTTGCATGCAAATTAGACTGTTGTTGGAGACCCATACAACCTAAATATGACCCTATTTCATGTATAATATGGGCTCTTTAAGAGTAAGTAAATAGTGTACATTTTAGTGAACTATTCCTTTAATGCACTATACAAGGGGTTCACTCATATACTTGATAATCTGTTGTATCATGTTATTGATTATTTTGTTGTTTTTAAAAAACCATCAATTGGACAAAGCCAGGTTCATCAATAATGAACAAAAATCCTAATTATTAAATAGAAATTTGTATGAAGTGTGTGGGAACTCTGTCTTATGTGTTTGCTTTACATTTTGAAATTATACAAACTAAATGAAATCACTGATATACGTACACTGAAAAAAAAATGTTTTTGCAAAATTGTTCCAAATTATTTAGATGGGCTGAATTTAAACAATTGAAATTTAGTGATTAATTTAGCCCATATGAATTGTTTGCAACCACTTCCCTTAAATAAATTAGTAAATCCGATGAACCATTTTTTTTCAGTGTAAGTACACAGTAAAAATTGCTTGATTGTTTCAAATGAACTGTGTGGGAAGAATGAACAAAAAAGATAAAAGGAGGATCTTGTGCTTAGATCTAATCACATTTAATATGATTTCAAGTTAATAATTTAATAAACTCATTCATTCATTCATACATTTCTTTCTTTGGCTTTGTCCCTTTATTCATCGAGGGTCACCAGAGCAGAATGAACTGCCAATATAATAAACTCAAAAAATAAACTCTTTAAATGCTTCGCAGTGTATCATAAAAAAATGCTTGCTGAGACACTGGCAATCTTAGTTACATGTCGTTTATGTTTTTATATTCATTTTATACATGATTAATGATTCATTTATTCAGTAAGACCATTTACATCATTAACCAATAGCATACACTACCGGTCAAAAGTTTGGGGTCAGTTTTTTTCATGTTTTTTTTAAGAAAATTATTCTGTTCATCATCGCAGTATTTATTAAATGTAAAAAAATTTTTTGAATTGTTAAATATTTATTCGCATTTTAAATAACTTCTTTCTTCTTGTATGTAGTTTCAAATGAAATTACTACTCCAGTCATTATTGCTTTTATTACTATTCCATTAATAATAATATGAATATTGGTAATATTAATTGTTGTTATCATTATTAATATTACAGTGATTACTGGAGTAATGAAGCTAAAAATTCATCTTTAAAATTGCTGGAATAAATTATTAAATTAAATTATTAATTATAAACTTCTTTTTACCAGTTATTTTATAGTGCAATAACATTTTACAATTTTAAAATTTGTACTGTAATTTGGATTAAATAAATGCAGCCTTAGTGAGCAGGATAAGCTTATTTTAAAATATTTAAAAATCCTACTGATCCCAAACTTTAGACTGGTAGTGTATATCCAGAGGAGACAAGTAACAAAATAAAATAAAAAATTATTATTATACAAAAAAACAAGACAGATTGAAATCCCCATCTAAACAATTTGGTTGAACAGTTCAGTTTGCAATAATTTACATTCCGTAAGTCGATGCAATGGAAGAACCAATTCATTTACTGAGTTTCACTTGGTGAAATGAGGGGTAGTGGGTGATTTACTGTTGTTTCTATTTATGGCACTTCTGTGAAACTATAATTGTTGATTGGTCTTTCCCAGATATTGAAGACCACAGGCAGGCAAAGTAAATATATCACACTGGTTGAACGGCAAGAATTAAAATACCTCATTTCAAATTCCTGATTGTTAAACAGCTACTTTATCGACCTTTTTAAGACTACAGCAAGCAAGACAATGTCTACTTATTTTTTTATGCATTTGGAATTCTTTTTGGAACTCTTGGAATTTCTAATATACTTGATCCTAAAGGTCTAAGTGATCTGTGAGTTTTGTATTCAGTGAGCATATATGTAATGTATTGAGGTCCTAGGCCATTCAGTGATATATAGACAAGTAGTAATACTTAAAAATCGATTCTGAATGTAACTGGGAGCCAGTGTAAAGACCTGAGGACAGGTGTGATGTGCTCTGATTTCCTGGTTCTGGTCAGAATCCTGGCTGCAGTATTCTGAATGAGCTGCAACTGTCTGATTGTTTTTTTTTTTTGGGAAGGACCGTGAGGAGTCCATTACAGTAATCCACCCTGCTGCTGATAAAAGCATGAACAAGTTTCTCTAAGTCTTCACTGGAAACAAAGCATCTAATTCTTGCAATGTTTTTGAGATGATAGCATGCTGATTTACTAACTGCATTGATATGACTACTGAAACTCAGATCTGACTCCAGAGTCACACCAAGATTCTTGACCTTATTTTTTTGTTGTTTGACCCTAAGAGTAAAGGTATGCATTCACCTTGAGAACCTAATTTCTGTTCCCAAATGCAATGACTTTTTTTCTCTTTGTTTAACTGAAAAAAGTTTTGCCACATCCAACTGTTCATTTCATCAATGCATTGGCAGAGGGTGTCAATGGGGCTGTAGTCATTAGGCAATACGACTAAGTAGATCTGAGTGTCATCAGCATAGCTGTGGTAAGAGATTTGTTTTTTTCTCATTATTCGGCTCAGTGGGAGAATATAAAGTTTGAACAGGAGAGGTGCCAGAATTGAGCTTTGTGGGACTCCACATGTCATGGGTGTCCACCTCGACCTATGGTCACCTATACTGACATAGTAACCTCTTCCTTCAAGGTAAGATCTGAACCATTTGAGGACTGTTCCAGACAGCCCAAGTAAATGTTAAACTAAGATGAATAAGTGCTGAACAAGAACTGTTCATGTTAGGAAATACATAAACTATTAACTAATGATGATTTTAAAGTGTGACCCACACATGATTACTCAAAGCATTTAGCAAACTATTCTTGTCCCTCGGTTTGTGGTTGATAATTTTGTAAATACCTTTTGATTATCATTTAATACTATGGTAGCAAGTATTGAAGTTCCATTTTAAATTTGATTGAATTTCAAAAAAAATTCATAGATTTATGAAAAAAAGTTGTAATTCTGCATTAGAGCCCTTAAAAAGAATGATCAAACCCAAACATTTGGTTTAACCATTAACCCATCTGTTGGAGTTTTCCTTGTCTGACCCAAATTTTGTAACAACCCAGCATTTTTCAGTGCAGCACTTTTGTTATGATTATGATTACCCTGCAGTCTAATCCTGTGATAAAACAAATGATCATGTTCATGTACTCTTTTGCTTAAAAGACAACAAAATATATAATAAATGAAAAATGGAAGCATCAGCCCCTTTAATTGTAAAAAAAACAAATGAATATTCAAATTAGATATAAAAAAAAGATCAGTGATGATAAAAAATAATCACAAACACCATGCCAAATTAATAATTTTAAAGGTGAATTGTTTTTTTGTGGGGGAAGTTCATATTTCAGAGCTTCAAACTGATATAACAGCAGCCTATACTATAAATTACAAATGTTCTGCAGTCATAAAACATGTTTTTTGTGACAAACTGACTAAAATGTAAGCTTTTATTCACTATTTATCTTTGATCTAGGTCCTGTATCCATTTTATATGCCTGCATCCATTAGTAAAGGAAAAAATGTCAGGTCACACAACTGTAAAGCGTCGACCGCAGCAGGAACTCACAGTCAGGTCAAACAGTCAGTCGGTCACTAAAGATGCGCTGCATGTGCTTT
Source organism: Danio aesculapii (assembly GCF_903798145.1). NCBI lineage: Eukaryota > Metazoa > Chordata > Actinopteri > Cypriniformes > Danionidae > Danio > Danio aesculapii. The sequence goes on from NC_079452.1 coordinate 55,624,276, forward strand.
TCACACACCAGCACACGGTTTGAGCTGCCCTTAAGCATCTTTTCCCGAAATTCTTTTTCCGAGCGAGAGAAGAAGAAAAAATATTTATAAAGCCAGCTCACAGAATCAAGCAGTCAGCGGAGGACTATAATTAAAGAGAAGAAGCTGTTTCACTCTGACTTTGTACTACTGTCTAAGGGCCAGACAGGCCGTGACATGTGTGTGCTTATGTTTTGAGAGGTTAAAGCTTGCAGTGCCACCCGAGCCGCAGGTAAAAACATTATTATCAAGTGGATTTAGAGAAAAAAGAACATGCTGTGGGTCAAAACATTGTGTCGGCCCCCAGGGACGTGAAACTTTACCTCAGGCAAAGCTGAAAGAAGATCTCTATATCAGTCTCTGCTGGACCGTACTGTTCCCCTACCCTGGGGGGATGGAAAATGTGCTGGTTCTTATCACAAAAAGCAGAAATGTAATAACTAATGAGCTGGATTGGAAGCCGATTTAATTCATTATACAAAACACATGAACGTATTAACATACAAATTAGAGCTAGAAGGCAGAATTTTTAATTCTAATATGGAGGCCCAATCATTTTAATAAGAGAAATTACTCTCATATATTAAGAAGCTCAAATGGTGTGAGTGTGCATTAGAAAAGCATATCAGAATATAGATTTTGTAACTTTAGTGATTTTCACGCACTGCTAAAAAATATCTGTGAATTAACAATTTTTTGTATTTTGTGATTAATGTATTTAAATTACATTATGAGACCATGACCTTGACCATGAACAAATTTGGATATTGCAAAATTTATAAAAGTATCTTTTATTGACATTTTAATAGTTTGAAGTGATATATTTTCTTGTTTAATCTTGTAAATTACAGTAAAAATGTCAATAAAAGGAACTCAGGAAATATGTACCCAGGGATACATTTTTTTAGAACCAAAAAATATGTACCCTGGACTACGTCTTCTTGCAGTGTTTGCTTTCACATATCCGAAAGGTGCCCTATACATTTTTGATAATCTCAAATATGTTACTGGGGCACATTTCTCACTGAGACCGCTGTGTACATTTCTGCCAATCTCAACATCCTTCTCGGACACATTCATGAGAGAAGCCGGTCAGCATGTTGTTATGCATAATATATTATCTTGATATAGACTGACCCACTCACTCCCTTCCATAAAGCCAACCGATAGTGTTTTCAAAAGCAAACTAGAAGAAGAAAAACACAGTGGCTATGTACTTCTAACACAATCTTACACTGCTTTTTTGGCTTTCATTTTACTTGGTTTCTGGAACCATCCTTTGCCAGACTCAAACCCTAGTCCACTCCATGTTCCAAGTCTGCTGCCATTTATGGTGAGCTACTGAGTAAACCACACTATAAAAAACATTGAGTTATTTATTTAACCCAATGGTTGAGTTAAAAGTATTTGGTGCTTTGTTGGGTTATTTTTAACCTTTATTGGGTTATTTATTAATAACTCATCCAGTTGGGTTAAAAAGAATTTATTTCAACAGACAACTAAATTAGGTGACACAGTGGCGCAGTAAGTAGTTCTGCCACCTCACAGCAAGAAGGTTGCCGGTTCAAGCCTCGGCTGGGTCAGTTGGTGTTTCTGTGTGGAGTTTGCATGTTCTCCCTGTGTTCACGTGGGTTTCCTTCAGGTGCTCCAGTTTCCCCCACAGTCCAAAGACATGTGCTCTAGGTGAATTGGGTAAGCTAAATTCTCCGTAGTGAGTGAGTGTGTGTTGATGTTTTCCAGAGATTGTGGCTGGAAGGGCATCCGCTGCGTAAAATATGTGCTGGATAAGTTGGCGGTTCATTCCGCTGTGGCGACCTCAGATTAATAAAGGGACTAAGCGGAAAAGAAAATGAATGAATGACACTTAAATTAAGTGACACAGAACAGCTGTATTTATATGTGTATGTAATGTTGTTTTTGCGTTATAAAGTTTATTTAAGCTATAACGCAATAATATTGTTATTATTTTTTTTATCAAATTACCTCTCGTGTTTTTTATATCATTTCACCAGCCCTCTTCAATATTGATGATACAAACGTGCGCTTCATAGCCAATCTATAATAAACAGATAAAAACGCTTGTGTCTGGAACTTAAAATGTAATGGAAATAAAGCATTTTTAATATTATTGAAAACTGCCTATTATTTATTAACACAGACATAATTATAAAATTAATAGTAGTACTAGTGATAGTCGCAATAGTAATACCAGAATGGAAAAAAATTACTTTTAATCAAAATAACACAATGCATTGTGTTAAATTATATATCCCAATGCACTGGATTAAAATAACCCATAGTTGGGAAGGTGCTATAATAACCTATAGTTGGGTTATATGTAGGGGTATTTTTAACCCAACTATATTAACTGAACAGTCATGCTGGAAAAGCCATCATATTGAGGTAAGCAGTCAGCGGTACAGCAATTTCTTGACATTTTTAGTCATTTGAAATGATATATTATCTGTGTTAATAATGTAAAAGAGATGAAAAAAATTACAGTAATTTTTGGTTATTTAGATATTAGCAAGCAGTAGTCCAATGTAATACAGCATTTACATGTACTACATCTATGGCTGGGAACCTATGGCTCACGAGCCACAACTCTTTGACCAGAAATATGTGGTTCTCTCTTCAATAATATTTTGCAATTTAAAACATAATAACCATCAGAAATCCAAAAGTTTCCTATTGAAAATACAATTGAAATTCCCTTTTAGTGTACTTTTTTACAGCAAAATGAATAACTCAGTTAACAGTAAAAGGACATTTTGAACAATGTGTTTGTGCGGCTTTGTTGATAAACTTCAATCTGTCACGGATTGGCCAGGCTCTTCCACCAGCATCACGCAACGATCACCATCACCTGAGTATTAACCACGCACAGCTGCACCCAATCACTTCTATTCACTATATAAGCACACACCTCACTTCAGTCAGTGTCCGGTCTCGTTCCCACGAAGCGGACTCATAGCGAGTACCTCCTGGTAGTCACTATCACATTGATCTAATCTCTTGAACTTACCTGATCTCTGTTTCGTTCCAGTCTGTCCAGTGTTCCCGGTGTCCTGTCCGTATTGAGTGTGTCTTCAGTCTGTCTTCCCCACAAGCCCTCTGGTGTGTGCATTCGGTCTCCCTCAGTGTCTGTCATCCATCCTGCTCCGAAGAAGGAATATCAGCTTACCCATACTACAGTCACATCCCCTTTGTTATCCCTGTATGCTCCGCTGCTGTAATAAACATCTTTCATTTATATACTCACCTAACTTGTCCGTCTGCTTCCCAAACAGAAGACCGGACCAACACTTCAATACAGCATGAGCACTCCTGATCCCATTCAAGAGTTGGTGGACTCACTGAAGAGAGTTTTAATGCCAGCTACTCCACTTCCCGAAGCACCACCAGCACCGAGCACTTCTTCACCTTCCACCCACTCATCCAGTCCCATGGCTCGACCAGCGCCCTACTCTGGCGGGGCGGAGGAGTGCAATGGCTTTCTATTACAATGTTCTCTGATATTCACAATGCAACCAGATTTATACCCCACAGATCGGTCCAAAATTGCCTTCATCATCTCCCTTCTCTCTGGGTCGGCTCTCCGGTGGGCTGAGACCATCTGGCAGCAAGCTGGGCCGGTAACCAATTCCATTCATAACTTTACCACATATTTCAAGGAGGTCTTTGGTCGTACAGATGGAGAAGTAGCAGCCGGAGAACAGCTATATCATCTTAAGCAGGGAGCCATGTCCAGCCAGGACTATGCGCTCCGGTTTCGTACTCTGGCTGCTGCTAGTGGATGGAATGAGCGATCTCTCCTAACAACTTACCGGCTCGGATTGGAGCCCAACCTGAGGTTACAGCTGGCAGCCCTCGACGATACTATGGGGTTGGAAAAATTCATCCAACAATCACTTCGATGTTCTGATCGTCTGAAGGTCTACCAGCATGATCTCCCATCAATCTCACAAGCACTCCTTCGTCCGCCAGAGCCAGTCGTCCCTCCAGAACCAGAACCTATGATTGTCGAGTCTGGTAGACTTACGATTACTGAGCGACAGAGGAGGCTGACCCGGGGTCTGTGTATGTACTGTGGTGCCGAAGGACATGTCAGGCTGGACTGTCCCATTCGTCCAGTACGTTCATTGGTGAGTGTGTTCAGTTCTCCCGTTGAGAAAATGCACCCTCTCACCACCAATGTTCAGTTAACTGCACATTCTGTCTCTATTTCAGTCACGGCCCTCATCGACTCCGGGTCAGCCGGAAATTTTATCTCGCACGCCCTCTGTCGCCGCCTCCAGCTCCACACCGAAGCCTCAACGCACGTCTACCAGATTCAACCTATAACCACCGATATCCATTCCCAGGCACGTATCCATCGTAAATGTGAACCCGTCACCCTCAGAGTAGGGTTACTTCATAAGGAAGAAATTCAATTTCTGGTTCTGGAGGGAGCATCCATGGACATCATCCTAGGGCGCCCGTGGCTGGTGAAGCATGATCCCATCCTCTCTTGGGGCACAGGAGAGATTAAAAGATGGGGTAACGAATGCGTCTCCAGCTGTTTTCCCGACCTACCCTTGCAGATTCAGAGACCCATAACTGTCTACGCCACGTCTGTCGAAAGTCCAGTCGAGAAACGATCCATCCAGATCCTGAAGATCTACTCCTCATACGAGGATGTATTCTGCCCCAAGAGAGCTTCCCAGCTACCTCCACATCGACCATGGGACTGCGCCATAGACCTGCTTCCAGATGCTCCTATGCCCAGAGGTAGGATCTACCCGTTGTCCCTTCCGGAAACTAAGGCCATGGAGGAGTACATTCAGGAGGCTCTGAGTCAGGGGTATATTCGCCAGTCCACGTCACCCGCTGCCTCAAGCTTCTTCGTGGCCAAGAAGGATGGAGGGCTGCGGCCATGTATAGATTACCGAGTTCTGAATCAAGGCACCATCAAATTCAGGTACCCACTTCCTCTCTTCCCTGCGGCCCTGGAACAACTCCGATCTGCCCGGATATTCACCAAGTTGGACCTCCGCAGCGCATACAACCTGGTACGAATACGCGAGGGGGACGAATGGAAGACGGCGTTTGTGACCCCTACTGGGCACTACGAATACCTGGTCATGCCCTATGGTCTGGTCAACGCCCCCTCCGTATTCCAGAATTTCATCCATGAAGTCCTCCGGGAGTTCCTCCATGTCTCCGTCATTGTCTATATTGATGATATCCTGATTTACTCCCGGAGTGAGGCCGAACATAGCCACCACGTTGCGGAGGTCCTACAAACCCTACGGAACCATAAATTGTACCTCAAGGCTGAGAAGTGCTCATTTCACTTATCATCTGTTCAGTTCCTCGGATACATCATCGACCAAAAAGGGGTTCGCATGGACGAGGGGAAGGTCACTTCCGTCATCTCCTGGCCTGAACCTAAAACCATTAAAGAACTCCAACGATTCCTAGGGTTTGCCAATTTTTATCGACGTTTTATCCTCAACTACAGTCTTATCACCGCTCCGCTCACCAAGCTCCTAAAAAAATCAACCCAAAACGCTATCCTGGTCACCCGAAGCTGCCGCAGCCTTCCAAAAACTCAAGAAGTCCTTCACGCAGGCTCCACTCCTGACTCACCCCAATCCCGACTTACCTTTCGTGGTCGAGGTGGATGCATCGACCACCGGAGTAGGAGCCATCTTGTCCCAGCTCCATGGTAATCCCTCACTACTCCATCCATGCGCCTACTTCTCCCGAAAGCTCAGCCCGGCGGAAAAGAACTATGACATCGGAAACCGTGAACTTCTAGCCATCAAGCTCACCCTGGAGGAGAGGCGACACTGGTTGGAGGGAGCTAAACACCCATTCCAGGTGATCACTGATCACAAAAACTTACAGTACCTTAAAGAGGCAAAAAGACTCTGTCCTCGTCAAGCCCGGTGGTCCTTATTCTTCTCCAGATTTCAGTTCTCCATATCATATCGACCAGGATCCAAAAACATCCGGGCGGATGCACTCTCCAGAATCCATGACCAACAGGAAATAAGTGAGACCCCGGCCAACATCCTCCCAGATCAGATCACTGTCTGTCCCATCACCTGGTCCGCTCCAACAGTTGTCGCCACCCCAAAATCCAGAACTCTGCCGGGCTGTCCCCCCAATCGACGATTCATCCCTGAAAATCAACGGGTAGATCTCATTCACTCCAGTCATACCTCTCTGGGCACAGGGCATCCCGGGGCCAACAACACCCTCTCGCTGCTATCCCAATGCTTCTGGTGGCCGAACATGGCGAGGGATGTGAGGAGATACATCCAAGGCTGTAGAGAATGTGCCATGTCAAAGAGTCCTCATCTACCTGCAGGAAAACTCCATCCCTTGCCCATCCCAAACCGCCCCTGGTCACACCTAGGAGTTGACTTCATGACAGACCTCCCATCGTCTGAAGGTAATACTTGCATTTTAGTCATTGTAGATCGATTTTTTTTTTTTTCCAAATTCTGTCATCTGATTCCTCTGAAGGGTCTACCCACAGCCCTAGAAACCGCTGAAAACCTATTTAACCATGTCTTTCGATGTTTTGGGCTACCTGAAGACAGTCTCGGATCGAGGACCCCAATTCATCTCCAGACTATGGAAAGCCTTTTTTAAACTCCTAGGTGTGACCGTCAGCCTCTCGTCTGGCTATCACCCACAGACCAACGGCCAGACTGAGAGGAAGATTCAAGAAGTGGGGCGGTTCCTCAGGACCTTCTGTCACGGTCATCAGAACTCCTGGAGCCAGTTTCTGGGCTGGGCGGAATACGCCCAGAATTCCCTGCGGCAACCTACCACCGGACTTACGCCATTCCGGTGTATTCTGGGCTTCCAACCTCCACTCTTTCCCTGGGATGGCGAACCTTCTGACGTCCCCGCAGTGGATTACTGGTTCCGGGAGAGCGAGAGGGTCTGGGACGATGCTCATCACCATCTCCAGAGGGCAGTTCGCCGAGCCAAGGAGGTGTCAGACAAGAAGAGGATTCCTGGACCTGCCTATGCTCCGGGGCAGAAAGTTTGGCTCTCCACCAGAGACATCTGCGACTGCCCTCCCGAAAACTTAGTCCCAGATTTGTTGGTCCCTTCACCATCCTGGAACAGGTCAACCCAGTCACCTATAAGTTACAGCTACCACCACAATATAGAATCCACCCCACATTCCACGTGTCACTCCTTAAACCCTTTCACGACCCTCTGATTCCCTCCACAGAGCCTGGCCATGAAGAGGAACCCCCTCTTCCACTGATGTCAGAAGAAGGGTCCATATACAAGGTCAAGGACATTCTACGGTCCCGACGTCGTGGTGGTCATCTGGAATACCTCGTAGACTGGGAGGGATATGGTCCAGAAGAGAGGTCTTGGGTCCCCAGATCCGATATATTAGATCCCGCACTTATGGAGGAGTTCCACTCCAATCACCTCCCAGCACCTCGTGGACGAGGTAGACCACCACGGCGTCGGCGGTCTAGGCCCTCAGGAGCGGGCCCTGGGGAGGGGGGTAATGTCACGGATTGGCCAGGCTCTTCCACCAGCATCACGCAACGATCACCATCACCTGAGTATTAACCACGCACAGCTGCACCCAATCACTCCTATTCACTATATAAGCACACACCTCACTTCAGTCAGTGTCCGGTCTCGTTCCCACGAAGCGGACTCATAGCGAGTACATCCTGGTAGTCACTATCACATTGATCTAATCTCTTGAACTTACCTGATCTCTGTTTCGTTCCAGTCTGTCCAGTGTTCCCGGTGTCCTGTCCGTATTGAGTGTGTCTTCAGTCTGTCTTCCCCACAAGCCCTCTGGTGTGTGCTCCCTCAGTGTCTGTCATCCATCCTGCTCCGAAGAAGGAATATCAGCTTACCCATACTACAGTCACATCCCCTTTGTTATCCCTGTATGCTCCGCTGCTGTAATAAACATCTTTCATTTATATACTCACCTAACTTGTCCGTCTGCTTCCCAAACACAATCGTGACAGGGCAAACAACTTATGTTTCTAGGGTAACCTCCTGCACGTAAACTTCAACAACATTCATGAGTGATGATGGAGAAAGAAAAAAAATCTGTAAATTGTCCTTTCTTCATTAATGAACTTTTATTTGTTTATTTTTTGAGTTGTACATGGACATAAGTTTTGTTTAAACCTGTATTATTTATAGTAGTTGTATGCATATCAATGGCTCTTTAAAAAATGCATTTGCTAAAAAAATCAGAAATGGCTCTTCGCTGAAAAAAGGTTCCCGACCCCTGCACTACATGCATAAAAGAAGCAATATTATTATTTTTCAAAATTAAAAAGGAAGCATACCACCAACTTTTGTATTGTGCATCAAAATATTATTATAAAGTTATAAAGATTATAACTTTATACTAATTATAAAGATTAGTATAAATCTGTTTATTAAGAGTCGTCCATAGCTGGTTATTTATGGATGTTTTCTGTTTACATGCTTTTGAACTGCAAAATGGGACCTTGATGTCGTAATTTTAGTGGGGGAAAATAGTCAATAAAAATGAGTAGGATTTTGAAGAGTCCTGAAACAACACAAAGCTTTAAAAAAGGTATAAAATCATAAAGGCATCGTTAAAGCAGGCCATATGTCTCCAAATACCTGCTAAAGCTTGAGGAACAAATAAAAATGTATAAGTGCCAGCCATATCATATGGGGATGGCTTTTGGGGATGTTTACATAATAAAAATGCACTGAATATTGAAAAACTGGTAATGCTTATTTTGATAGCCTACTTAAGACATTCTACTTACTGTAAGCAACTTACTTTAAGCAGCGGTCATTTAGGTATTAGTAGACTATCAGCTTCATATCTGCAATTTATTTTTCTGACCACTTTACCAGACATTCTAATAACTATAAGTAACTACAACTACTTGTGAGCTTTTTTATCAATTTAAAGTGAATTTGTCAATGGTTTCGCATACAAATTATAATATTGTCAAAACATGAACCCACAAAAAGATATATTTTCCAAGCCATTGCATTTTAGTTTATAAAGGAACACTAAAAGGCCATTCACACAGAACACATATTTGCATCTAAAAACAGCCAATTTGAATGTTATCACACGATGGAATGGGCGTGGCTATCAGCTGATAGATATAGACCAGTAGGGGCCTTATGCGCCTACTAGTAGGCTCAAAAGGGTTTTATCATCCATTCATATGGTTAATCGGTTATACTATAGATCACATATCTACAGAGAATTAACGAGAATTATTTATATTATTTATTAAATTACCCATTAATTGTAATTTATTAACCCCTACCCCAACTGTCAACTGGAACTGGAGTCTTCTCTATTAGTAAGCTGATTAACCATGTGGATTGATGATAACAGATTTATGAACCTACCAGATATCTATCAGCTGATAACCACTGATAATGCTCATTCAATTGAGTAATAACATTCGAAACAGGTGTCTAAAAATGCAAGACACAGCACTCAGGAATGTTTTAATGAGCCAAATATAGAGCACAAGGATGTCCGGACACAGCAACTGAGAGCCTGTATATAAAAACTTGCAACGCTTGCCCCATATCCAAGTTCTGATTGGTCCACTGCTTTGAAACTGATATTAATATAGTAGTAGACACAGTGTCTAAAAAACATGGCAGTTATGTTCCCAGCGCTTCAAAAGACAGTATCATGGCCATGCACAACGTCAAGTGTGTGTTCACATTAAAACAATGGAAAAGTAGTGCACTGAAATGGAAAAACACATTCAATGTGAACGAGCCCTAGGAGCACTTGAATGTAAATGGCCTGGAGAATTATTCAGATTTTTGCTATAAGTTTGTGTTTGTGAGTTGTGTTATCTCCTGACTTGTTGCATATGTTGTAAAAACATTCTAAATCCGACCCACTAGTTTTTTGTGATTTTTTTTTTTTGCGATAAAAATTACGGTAAAAGTGGCGGTAATTCACAGAAATTTGCGGACAAATTTGCGATTAAAAATATATATAAAAGTAAAAAATTATATGTATTCACCATATTAGTTAGCCTACTATGTCTATGTGTGAAATCTGAAACATTGGCAATCACAAATCATAAAATAATTTATTTTCTTTATTTTGGTCTTTTGTCAAGACAAGATCTAAAATGGTAGGGATTAGGCCAGAGGAAGGTTGTATAACTCTTATTTTTATCCACGATCTTACTTTCTCTCAGATTTCACTTCACGGAGCATCTGACATTGTCACACAAGACACGTGTTAGGGCTTCCCTTACTGTAATACACCTAAAACACCCGTAAAACTCTTCAATGAGGAAACATTTCTCTTCTTAAGTGCAGGTAAAGAGTTAAACGAAATTATTCATCAATTTAATGCTCATTATAATACCAGCCATACATGTAAAGCACAAATAATGGGCACGTCCAGCGGCCATCATCCGTGAACCAATTTCTATCTGTCTGTTCCACTGCTCCGTTTGCTCCAACTTTCTTTTGCAGTCTGAAGCATGTCAAACACATAAAACGCCCAAATCGCGCCACAAGATGTTTATATCTCATCTTTGCTATCTCATCTGGGTCTACTTACTGCACAAGCTGAAAACTCCCCCACTACCCCCGTAATGTAATGATTGTGAGGCCGCAGGTGAGACGTCATTTTTCAAGAGACACCCAAAAACATCATGTGCGCTGCGTATGCAATGTCTATAAATCATATAAAACAATTAAATGCAAACTGAAATAAATATATTTTGATTATATGGTTTGGAATTTGATGTTTAATAAGATCATTTAAATTTTTTGCGATAATTTTTCGCAAAAATTTGCGACTTTTTGTTGATTTTGCGTTGGATTCAGCAATCACGGAATCGCAAAAAACTAGGAGGTCTGCTAAATGCAATCCAAACAAGGATTATAGGCTATTATTCACCAGGCAAATTCATCACACAGCTTCTTAGGCAACTATAATTTGGTCATAATTAATCTAGTTGATTCACCAAAAATGATTGGTTCATACAAATAATTTTTACATGAATCTGACTGTCAATTTTTGCATCAAGCCTGAAAGTAAAATTCAACAGAAACATGCTTAATTTAATGGCCATTACTTAATTTGAGACATTATTGTTCACACATAGCTAACAATGCAGCAGTAATATTAAAGTACGATCATTTTCTTGGGCGTTTAACTATAGATTTACTGACAGCCAAGTTCACCAGCAATCAATAGCCGAGCTGCAGTCATATCAGAGGGATTACTGGCGAGAGCAATAATGATATAACATAAGTCTGGAAGGCCATTACACAGGTTGTGGTTTCCATGGAGACCCCGAATGTACTTTGAGAGGTGGAATGGTGGAGGTTTATTCAGTCTCTTCTGATTAGAACATTTGTTTGAAAAGGCAACAGGAGAAGTTGTATGTTTTGACTTAGTTGTTATGCCTTACAATATTTTTTCTGGCAATGCTTTTTGGCTTTCACTTTCAGAGCATTCTGGGCCTGACTGATTGCACTTTGTAAACTACTTGTCCAAAGGAACAATTCATTAATCAGTGGAGACTGATGGTAGAATTTTAATAAGAACACCAATGCTGTTTCTCTCATTCTTTTAAAACTCTGACTTTCTTCAGATGGAACTTATCAAAAAAACTTTTCTTTTCTTTTTTTTGCTTCATTGGAATAGGATGGAATTTGATATTATTTTTGGTGGTACCAGCTACAAATCAGCCTTGAAAAAATCAATAAACACCCTAGTTCATTTCTCTTCGATTCCAGCTCACATAAATTGAATCATTGACTCACATTACTCATACTAAACACTGAATCATTTAGGAATAAAACACAGCTTGTTAATCAGAGAACTGTTCTGCTATTAACCTGCTTGGAACAATTTTAGGCAGAATATGGTTTAAAGTATAATCATTTAAGCAAAGCAAACATTAATTACATTTTATGTGGAAAATATATATATATATGTATTTAGAGTTGTGTTTTGTGGGTTTAATAATGACAACACTGGCAGGAATTAATATTAACCTCTGCGTAAACAGATGAGTTTCATTAAGTTAACTTAAGAAAATCACAGTATGAGCTGAGTGATATGACCTGATGCACTAATGTGCGTTAAACAGTTATTATTATTACTACACTTATTCAACAATGTAGATATATTTGTTGCTGCAAACAGATACAGTTAGGTCCATAAATAAATAATTTTGGCTCTATACACCAACACAATGGATTTAAAACGAAACAAAATGTACTTTAACTGCAGAGTGTCCACTTTAATTTGAGGGTATTTACATCCAAATGAGGTGACGGTGTGGGAATTACAAGGGTTTGCATATGTGCCACCCACTTGTTAAGGGTCCAAAAGTAAGTGGACAGATTAATAATCAGAAATCAAACTTTCACTTTTTAATACTTGGTTGCAAATCCTTTGCAGTCAATTACAGCCTGACATCTAGAACGCATAGACATCACCAGACGCTGGGTTTCATTCCTGGTGGTGCTCTGCCAGGCCTCTACAGTCTTCAGTTCCTGCTTGTTCTTTGGGCATTTTCCCTTCAGTTTTGTCTTCAGCAACTAAAATGCATGCTCAATCGGATTCAGAACAGGGGATTGACTTGGCCATTGCATAATATTCCACTTCTTTCCCTTCAAAAACTCTTTGGTTGCTTTTGCAGTATGCTTTGGGTCATTCTTCATCTGCACTGTGAAACACCATCCAATGAGTTCTGAAGCATTTGGCTTAATGCGAGCAGAAAATATTGCCTGAAACACTTCAGAATTCATCCTGCTGCTTTTGTCAGCAGTCACATCATCAATAAATACAAGAGAACCAGTTCCATTGACATCCATACATGCCCACGCCATGTCACTACTACCACCATGCTTAACTGCTTAGGATCATGAGCAGTTCCTTTCCTTCTCCATACTCTTCTTTTCCCATCACTCTGGTACAAATTGATCTTGATCTCATCTACCCATAGGATGTTGTTCCAGCATTGTGAAGGTTTTTTAGAACTCTAATCTGGCCTTCCTGTTTTTGAGGCTAACTAATGGTTTACATCTTGTAGTGAACCCTCTGTATTCACTCTGGTGAAGTCTTCTCTTGATTGTTGACTTTGTCACACATACACCTTCTTGGAGTGTGTTCTTGATCTGGCCAACTGTTTTGAAGGGTGTTTTCTTCACCAAGGGAAAAAAATTCTTCAGTCATCCACCACAGTTGTTCCTGTGGACTTCTGGGTCTTTTGGTGTTGCTGAGCTCACTGGTGCATTCTTCTTAAGAATGTTCCAAACTGTTTTTTTAGCCATGCCTGATGATTTTGCCAACTCTCTGATGGGTTTGTTTTGTTTTTTCAGCCTAATGATGATTATAATAAGATGTGCTAAACTTAATAGATAAGGGTGGAAAAGATAATTGTTGTAATCTCATAAAGAAATGTTGTGAACAAGAAAATTCTGCTAAGGGGCATGCATATTAATGATACCCTGAGTAACATCACAGTCTGTGATTTGCTCGGATTGGCCTGTTTTTTTTTTTTTTTACTGGGATTTTAAAATCATGGAATAAACATAAGTATTAAACTATAAATGAACTATGCTTGGGTATATTAAGATTTTCATTCTCAATCAATTTTTATTAATAAACTGAATCAAGCAGAGAGGATACTCATTTTCGCCTCAGGATGATGGTAAGATAATCGTTCTTTAGTTTATAACTGTTGTACCAAATTTACTGATACTGAATAAGCGTTTATCTTACTCTCAAAAAGTCACTGGGTTATTGTAATTATGATAAGTAAGTGGTCTTTCTTGTTATCTTATACTAGCTCACTTACAGTTGTAATTAGCTAAGGGAAATAAAATCTTAATTGGGGCTTGCAGACCATTCTGAATTGAATGTATATTTGAAATCTAGTAACTTACTACTAATGATTTCATGACATTACTGACAATAATTATGACCGTTTAGTCAAGAGTAATGAAAAGTATTTGAAAAATTTAAATAAAATAAAAATCTAAAGATAATTACACGATTTTTGTTTCAACAAACAGAAAATTTCTAAATAGATATGTTACAAAAATACTAAAAACTTTGCTAAACACACTGCTTAAAACACTACATAAAATGTGCTGTATTTTTGTCATTGACAAAAAGAAAAACAGCACTGAGGACTAATGACTATCGCCTTAGATCTGCTCTGGAGAACTTGGTACTTCAAAACCAGACAGTCTGAGCTAAAACCAGACAGAAGTGCATATTATATAAATCATTTGTATGATTCCTCTATAGTATTTTTGAGTTTGAACACCCCATTTATTGTAGTCACGAGGAAAATAACAACTATTTCTCAAAGTTTCTCCTTTTGGCTCTCCTTAGAGATCGAGTCACAAGGGTTTGAAACTGCATGATGAAAGCAAATGATTTCTTTTTCTTTTTGGGCAAACCATTCGGTTAAATTTTTCACTTCCCAAACTGTGAAGAAAGATAATCTACACCTTTCACAGTTTAAACTCAGCCTGTTATTGGAATAACAATCCTCCAACAAACAGCGTGAGCCGAGAAAGCTTTGCCGATGCCCATCCACCCCCTTTTTACACAGACAGAACTTTCACAACACTGTCAAGGGGATTGCTGGAGATGGGAAGGTTGCCGCAATTCTTTGATGCCGCAGCAGGATTCCATTAAAGATGTGCAGTATGAGACAATGACAGGCTTTCAGAACTGCACTTCACATTGTGGTAGTGTTGGCGAGAGACAAAGAGAGAGAAGGAAAGAAGAGCGAGAGAGCGAGGACAGCTGAAAAAGGGCATGTTTAATGAAGTCCCAGAAAAAAAGAGGTATACACATTCTCACACTCCAAAAGAGCATGTGTGATAAGTGCAGTCCTTTGTTTTGTTTTGTTTTTTGCACTTTTCCAGATAAATGTTTAGCACAATTTGCATGTACATCTGTTATCGATAATAATTCTGTACATTTATAGACCCACTTTTTTTACACTCCAAACATTTCACAAAGAAATCTTCTGAACCCCCACCAGTTTTTAGCATCTACCTGGATGATGCAACAGCAGACAAAAAGTGCAAGAACATCAGACACACACCAGCAAACAGAGAGGAGATGGATGGGTCAGAAAAGATCTTTTCCATTCATTATTTGCTCCCTGGAATTGATTTCCTGGGACATTTTTTCAACTTCACAATGGCTATTTCTAAAACCTTTTTGAGTGTACTGTAGTTATCTGTGTTGTTTTGATGTTCTAAATGCAAGTTTATCCATTTGCATCAGTTGATATACTGTAAAATTAAACCAATAAAACTGTGTGGAGTTGCTCAAAGGTAACGTATTAACACAAAAACTGAACGTAAATAGCCTACATAAAATATGTTAATTAAATATTTACAGTTTTACATAAGTTTTGCATAAATCATGTAAGAACAGATACAATGCAAATTAACAAAAACAAAAATTTGGGCATCTCAATAGTATAATGACATCAATCTTTTGGACAGCCACCTTTGGCTGAAATAACAGCCTGTAGACGCTTCTTATAGTCAAGGACAAGTTGCTGAAGGCATTTTGAGATATTCTTCCTTGCACAATTTCTCCAGTTCAGTCAGGTTTGACGGGTGCCAAGCATGAACGGCCCTTTTCAAATAAATTAATAGATTTTCGATGATGTTCAAGTCTGGGGACTGGGATGGCCATTCTAGATCATTTTAGATGTCTGAGGATTAATTTCTTGATAGATCTGGAACTGTGCTTTGGGTCATTGTCCTGCTGAAACATCCAACCCTGTCATAACTTCAGCCTCTTGACTGATTCCTGAATATGTTCTTCAGAATCTGCTGATACTGGGTGGAATCCATGCAACCTTTAACTCTGACAAGGTTTCCAGTACCTGTGTTGGCCACACATCAGTATAGCATAATGGACCCTCCACCATATTTTACAGTAAAGAGCAGGTTCTTCTCCTGGACTGCTGTGTTCTTTTTCCACCATGCAAAGCACCTATGGTGTTGGCATCTGTCCACAGTATGTTTTTCCAAAATGATTCAGGCTTGTCCAGATCAGCCTTTGCATACCTCAAACGACTCTTCTTGTTGGCAGAACGCAGAAAAGGCTTCTTCTGCATCACCTTTTATTGAGCTGTTCTTTGTGAAGAGTGCGCTGGACTGTTGAACAACGTACAATGACATTATCAGCAGCAAGATGTTCCTGGAGCTCTTTGGAGGTGGTGTTTGTCTGTGACTATTCTAACCATTCTTCACCTTTGCCTTTCAGATATTTTTCTTGGTTTAGCACATCTTTCATTCACAAGAACGATTTTTGTGGCCTTCCACTTCTTACTATATTTCTTACTGCGGAGATAGAGTTTAAACCTTTGGAAATGCTTTTTGCTATGTTAACAGATGTTGCTACCTGTTATAGGAGAACCTCTTCTTAATGTTATCAACTCTTCTTTATCTTTAGGCCATGTTCCAAATCCTTACAAGCTAGCTGTTATTAAGCCTATTTTTAAGAAACCACAACTGAACCCCAGCAACTCGCCCACCTGATCAGAATGATTTTTATGAAACTCTGGATAGGATTTTAAGTAAGTCAAATTTTAAAATTGGAAAAGGAGTTGATAATTATGAAACAAGAATTACCCCTATAACGAAAACTATCATTGATATTGTATTGGTTTCTGATAATTCTAAAATTTGGAGAAGTAGTGTTATAGATGCTGGTATCAGTGATCATTGTATTGTATATGTAACTAGGAAAGCTAGGAAACAAAACTAGGCTATAAAACATCATAATACAGTGAAACTGAGATCTCTCAAGAAATATAGTCCACAGGTTTTAATCACTGATCTTAGCAAGGTTGAATGGTCTAAGGTCTTGCAATGTGATGATGTAGATAGGGCCTGGGCTAGGTTCAAGACAAATTTTTTAAAAGTTTTGGATAAAATTGCACCTTTTAAAAAATTAAGAATTAACCAAAGGACTGAATCTTGGATGAAAGATCCAATGATGAGCGTAATGATAGTTTCAAAATGTTTTTAAAAAAATTATTTTATTATGAACAATTTAAAAAGAAAATGAAGTAAAAGATGAGGTTAAAAAAATATATTAATTTTTTCAAAAAAAAAAATTCATTTTTTCAAAAAATTTTGAGGATAAGATAAAAGAAACTAAGCAAGATTCACAAAAAATATGGAGATTATTAAATGATTTAGAGCCTAAAAAAGTCTAAAACTAATTGTTCAAAAATTAACCTTATGGTGGATAGAAAAATTGATGTCGGATCAGTTAAAGGTTGCTAATTATTTTAATAGATTTTTATAACTGTGGCAGAGAAATTGGTTAAAAAGCTCCCAGTACAAAATAGTATTTTTAATGATAAATTAGCTATAGGGTGTTATGCCAAGTGTGGTTTTAATTTAGGAAGTTTTGTGTTTAATAAAGTAGATGAAGGGAATATATTTAAGAAATTAAAAACACTAAAAAATAGAGCAACAGGGTTAGATTATATTCCAGTGCAGTTCCTCAAAGATTCTGAGAAATTTATCTCTCCAATGGTTACACTTATTATTAATCTTTCTATTTGTCAAGGTAAAGTTCCGGAGGAGATAAAACAAGCAAGAGTGATTCCTCTTTTTGTAGATTTGATGTTAATTATTATAGGCCAGTATCAATTTTGTGTTCTTTGTCTAAAGTGATGGAGAAATATATTTATGAGCAGATTGAAGATTATTTTTTTTAAATGACAGATTGTATGAGTTTCAATCGGGTTTTAGGAAAAATCATTCTACTGATTCAACAATTTTATATTTAACTGATTATATAAAGAGAGATAGGGATAAAGGGAATTAAGTGGGATGGTTTTGTTAGACCTACAAAAAGTGTATCAAACACTTTTGACCACAGGATATTGCTTTTAAAAGTAAAAGCAATGGGTTTTGGTAATATGGCCTGTAAATGGATAAAATCTCAACTTGAAAACAGAAGTCAAATAGTAGATTTAAATGTCTTATCAGATTATTCACCCGTCGCTTATGTGGTTCCACATGGTAGTGTTTTAGGTCCGTTGCTTTTTTTTATATACATTAATGGTTTGAAAATGGCTTGTTTAAATAAGCTTTTGTTATATGCGGATGATGCAGCAATAATTGTGTCTCATGAGAGGAGGGAATTTATTGAAAATGAAATGAGTAAACGAATTGAGGAAGTCTCTGAATGGTTTTGCCTTAATAAATTTTCCTAACATTTGGGTAAAACTGAATTTATTTTATTTGGCTCAGCTGCGAAACAAAGAAAATGTGTCGAGTCAGAGATAAAAGTAGGGGATCAAATTATTACTCCAAAACAGGAAGTGAAATATTTTGGTTGCATTTTAGATAGTAATTTGACAGCTGAAAAGATGGCTGTTATAGTCCATTCAAAAAAAATTCTAAAATTAAGTTTTTAGCAACACAGGCAGAGCTCCTAGATACCTAAACTTTAAAAATTTTAGCAAGTGCATTAGTGCAGCCATACTTTGACTATGCTGCAGCTTTTTGGTACAGCGGTAAAAATAAATTGCAGACGGCCCAAAATAAGTTGTGTAGATTTGTTATGAAAGTACGTCCACAGAAACATTTAAATAATAAACATTATAGTCAAAGTCATTTTTTAAAGTTGAGAATAGGGTAAAAAAATTTAAATTAGTGATGGTTTTTAAGATTTTAAAGAAAATGGTCCCAAAATATTTTCTTAATTATTATGTTTTAGTTAGTGAGGTACATTGTCATTCTACAAGAGAGCATAGCAGGGATATTTACCCATAGAGATTTAAGAGTGAATCAGGTAAAAATTCTTTTTTTGTGTACTAACTCTGCTGCTTGGAATGTTTTGCCCACGATTTTCAAAGAGATTTAAATTGAGAGTGTTTTTAGAAGGGAAATTAAAAAGTGGTTGATTTACTGTTGAAATTGAGGATTTTGTTGTGCTGAGTTGTTGATGCTTGCACTCAATTCATGATTTGCTCGTTCATTTTTTAAGAATATTGAGGACCACAATGGAAATAAGCCTGTGGCTTTTTTGAGTACTTTATCCTCAACAGTTTTTGAAATAATGTATGAATTGGTCTAACTGGACTTGTTTGTATATTTTTGTTACAATTGTCAAATAAAATCAATCAATCAATTAATCAATCTAGCTAATTTTATGCCTATTTCTAATCTTCCATTTATGTCTAAAATACTAGAAAAAGTTGTTTCTGCCCAATTATGCTCCTTTCTGCAGACGAACAATGTTTTTGAAGTGTTTCAGTAGGGTTTCAGGGCCGTTTCACAGTATGGAAATTGATTTAGTGAAAATAACTAAAGATTTACTCTTAGCTGCTGACCAAGGGTGCATCTCACTATTAGTTTAACTCGATCTTAGGGCTGCATTTGACACCATCGACCACAATATCCTCATAAATCGCTTAAATTCTACTGGTGTCCAGGGACAGGCCCTACAATGGTTTAAGTCATACTTAGCCAACCATTACCAGTTTGTGAATATTAATGGACAGATTCACAAGTCAGCCCAGTAAAGTATCGGGTGCCTCAAGGATCAGTTTTATGCCATTTGCTGTTTACAATATACATGCTACCCCTGGGAGACATTATTAGAAGACATGGGATCAGCTTTCACTGCTATGCAGATGATACTCAATTGTTGATTTCAACTAAACCTGATGAGATGTTTGAACTAAGCTAACTGATTGTATTAAAGATGTTAAAGACTGAATGACCAACAATTTTCTTCTCTTAAACTCAGAGAAAACAGAATTATTACTTATTGGGCCTAAATCCTATACACAGCAGATTTCACAACTCAATCTACAATTACAGGGATACAAAGTTAGCGTTAGCTCTACTATAAAAGATCTGGGTGTCATTATTAGACAGCAATTTAACTTTTGAAAATCATATATCCCATGTCACAAAAACTGCTTTCTTTCATCTGAGAAATATCGCTAAGTTACGAAGTATGCTATCCATCTCAGATGCAGAAAAGCTAGTCCATGCTTTTATGACTTCTAGGCTGGACTACTGTAATGCACTGTTTGCTGGCTGCCCAGCATCCTCTATTAACAAACTTCAGCTAGTACAAAATGTAGCTTACCAGGTCTAGAAAATTTGATCATATCACCCCAATTTTATCCTCCTTACACTGGGTGCCTGTTAAGTTTCGTATTGAATTTAAAATATTGCTTCTTACTTATAAAGCTTTAAATAATCTAGCTCCTGTTTATCTAAACAACCTTCTTTCTCGCTACAATCCAACCCACTCTTTAAGATCTCAAAACTTAGGGCTTCTAGTAGTACCTATAATAGCAAAATCGAGTAAAGGAGGTTGAGCCTTATCATTTATGGCTCCTAAACTCTGGAATAGCCTTCTTGATAATGTCCGAGGCTCAGAAACACTCTCGCAGTTCAAAACTAGATTAAAGACCTATCAGTTTAGTAAAGCATACACTTAGTGTATCACTTAGCGGTATGATACATGAATATGCTCCACACAGGTTTTTGCATCTCGTTTATATATACTAAGAACAGCAGCGACGCTAATTATTCTCTTTATTCTCTATTTCCACCTGGGGATACTCATCCCGAGGCCCTCAGACTATGCAGCGCCACTGATTCGATCCAAGACCAGCGATGAGATGATCCCAAGTTTTCCATATCCTGGACCAGGCCGTATCCTGAGCAGCTGCTGTGGTGGTCATGGAGAAGTGGAGAGCATGAGACTGATTCCTTTGACGCTCCAGGGACAGACGAGTCTTTGCTGAGGCCAGCTTCCAGCCTCCGGCGCCTAGACTGCAGCTCTGCACAAGACGTTTGGCCAGACGAGAAATGGTCGTGCCCAACTGAGCCTGGTTTCTTTCAAGGTTTTTTAATTCTTCACTTTCGCCAATTGGTGACATTTTTTCCTCACCGCTGTCACCACTGGCTTGCATGGTTCGAGATGTGTAGAGCTGTGCATCGATGGATTACTCTTTAATGTTTGGACTCTCAGTAGTGAATATTAAACCACACTGAACTGAGCTAAACTGAACTGAACTTAAACACTGAAAACTGAACTACACTGTTTCAATTTACTATGATCTTCTATGTGAAGCTGCTTTGGCACGGTCTACATTGTAAAAGTGCTATACAAATAAAGGTGAATTGAACTGAATTACTTTCAGGTTCACAATAAGGAGAAGCACAACTAGCCATCAGCTATCTAAAATATCCCTTTTCATGATTGATTGCACCTGTGTTAGGATTGTTAAGGTTCACTCATCAATTTTGTGTTGTAATCAGCATTAAGTGACTACAGATTTTGAAAACCAGACAAAAGAGAGGGTGCTCAAACTTTTCCAAAGCCTATTTTTCAGTTTCAATTTAATTTCACACATCTCAATACTGCTACACTATGTATTTCTGTCTGAAAATCTCTAGAAACCAAATGGCATTTGACTGCGATTTTCTCTTATAAAGAAAGAGCACGTTATTATGCAGCCACAGAGGGGTGTCCCCATTTTTTCATAAGACTGTATATATATTTTAAAAAAGAGCTTAATGATATACAAAGACCACAGTGAAATTTAGGAGAGTTTAGTGATAATGATACAAGAATCAGGAGCACTCGAAGGAAACCCACACAAACACAGGGAGAGCAAACTCCACATAGAAAGGCTCGGCCAGGACTCCAACCAGCAAAATTCCTGCTGTGAGGTGACAGTGTTGTAGTTCTGCCAGTACTGAACTACTGAAATGCATTTAATGTATAAAATATTTAATGCATTGCTCAGGTATGATTTTTTCCCCCATACGTCAATAGAGTGTAAAAACCTTAACAGTTCTATGGGGCTCTTCTATGAACTCTGATCTTTAGTTCTTAATGTCAGGTGATTGGCAGGTCAGCGTTATTTTCTTTTCTGAAACCAGCTGGTAGTTTCTTGGCTGTTTGGGGTCATTGTCTTTCTTAAATGTCTGCCCTGGTTTCATTTTTATCCTGGTATTGTAGGACTTGGCACAGAAGAAGCTAATACTCACTTACACTTTTGAGAGGCAGGCCTGCTGAATAACTACTGAGAGATTTCAGCTGCTGTCTAAGTTTTCCATGGCTTCCAACATCCTTCCTTTCTTCATGTGTGTTCAATACTTTTTTTCCTGTGTCGTCAAACATTAAACATAACTTATTTTTTAAAGTAATTCGATTTGTTTTCTTTGTATGTTTAAATTGATTTTTGTTGTTTCTGACATTTGATGACAATTTCAAGTCAACAGCACCTTTAGAAATATGTTTTCTGAGAAAAATGGTGACAAGTACAATACGTATTTTACTAACTGGATATATATACAGTATATAAATGTGTTACAGAACAGATGTCAAATCTGCAAACTTGGCATAGTGTATTTCAGTTTATGATATTCTAATTCACGTTAGATGTCTGTAATTTATATTAATTAAAAACAAAATATCTTCAATTAATATTATATTTTGTAGAATAAGGTTTACCTTATTAGACTCTAGCTTACCTTTATTTAGTTATTCTTGTTTAATATTTTGTTAATAAATATTCATTTATTACATCTATGTCTTCCTTGTGTTGATAATACAGAATATAAAGATAATACAGAGGCTGTACAAGTGAAACGATATCTCACAAATCAAATATTAATATCAGTACTGACATTGATGTTAATATTTAAGACCAAATTATCTCCACTTATTTGGTGTTAGACATAGCAAATACTGTATCACAGCAGATAAAAATGAAAAGAGAAATGTACAAAAACGTGACAAAGTAAAAGGATGGAAAGAAGATTTTGAGCTTTCTAGTTTGCTGTTCTAGAACTCGAAAATATTAAGCATTTGCAATATTTCATTACTCAAGCATTTAGAAATAAAAGCTCTAACTTTGTAAACATTAAAGCTGTTTGTTTTAGTTAAAGTGAGTTTTCATCTATGTGATTCCAAAGCAGAAAAAAACTCAATTTTTAGTTATTTATACAGATAAAAAAATATAAAATATAGAAAATATAGAAATATATATATATATAAGGCATAAAATTAAGTCAAGTCAGCTTGACTTTACAGTGCTGGTGTTCACAGCATGTGTGGGGGCATGAATATTTAATAATGTTACTTTTTGCCAGTCTTATTTACAGAGTTGTTTAGTGAGTTTGTGTTGCCTGGAGTTCTACTGTGGATGATTTGTCTGGGTTAAAAATATTATACACTGATTGTTACATTATTGTGTTGTGTACCAAGTGATGAAATATGTGTTTTCATGCTGCTGGGTCCATTCTTTTCTAATCCTTTAAAGTTTGCTTTTCTCTCTCACTCTTCATTCAAAATTCATCTCTCAACATCATTGGGCTGTTTGTAACCTGTCTTAAAGCAAAGTCTAATACAAAAGTATATTGTTTGTATTTGCCCTGTCAACTTACCATGCAAATTTAATTCGTTTTTTAAACGTGTTAAGGGTTTACATTACATTTAACACACCAACCCCAAACATTACATTTTAGAACAATTGATTTATGACTAATATTGAGCAATAATAATTGACACATTAATATAAATTAGCATTAAAGTCATATTTTAGTCAGGTTTGTTTTATTTTACTCAGGCTATTGTTTGAAATGTGCATAACTTTTTTTCTTTTACAAGACATAAAGCTAAACTAAAAAACTGTTTTAATTATGACTGTATGATCAAAACAGCTGAAAAAGTTCCCAAAATATCTCCTTTTACGATCCTTATTTGAGGTTAGGCCATTGTTGCCAAAGCATTTATGAATAATACATTTTATATTGAACTAAAATAAAATATGTTTTTTTGTAATGGCAATTTTATGCTGTCTCAGTTATGAAAATAATGACTATATTTATTTTTGGGTGGGGTAATTTCACAACAAAATATGATGTGTGAATAAATTATGATTCATTTATGGTGGCTGAGAGAGCTTAATGTGATACAATTTAAATAAACGTGCAATTACAAAAAAAACGCCAGCAAATTGAGTAAAAGATTGAGAAGATCATAAGATCCTCGTTCTCATGTAAAATCCATGAATGTAAAATCTTGGTGGAAAACAGGCCAATCGAACAAAACACAGACTTTGATGTTCCTCGCAACATCATTAATATTAATGCTCGCCCAGTAGCGTGTTCCTATGTACGTGGGACTCTTATTTTGAAAATGATTCAGGCATTAGTTCTGAGCTAAAGCAATGCAACAGCATTTTATGTGTTTAGGATTATAACAATGGATTATAGGCCACCCCAAAGAGGCAGAATGTCTGTTTAAGTGTATCTGTAAATTTGCCATCTACGTTTGTAATGACGTAACAAATATGTATGTTTGTAATGAGACAACAGACACATGTAAACTGTTGAATTAGTGTTTAATGCATGTTTTGCATCATGTTTAATCTAATTGTTATGGTGGTCAAAAGAGATTAAAGAGAAAACACATGCAATTCCAAAAATGAAAGCAAATTAAGAAAAGAACTTCATCTGTTGGACAGCACACGTGCTGCAAATTTTCACAAGCCAAACGCATTTTTAAAATTGCTCTGCATTTTCTCACAACGTAAACAAATTAATAAAATGTGCTGTATTTTCTCACAACGCAAACAATTTACGAAAAGCCGCTGCATTTTCTTACAACACTTTCAAGCAGCACAGAACACAATGGAAATGACTCAATGTGACCCTAAAACATGACGGACCTGGCTATTTAGGTTATGGTATTTAGGCTAATAAAATACAAAAGACAAGGGAATCAGGATGTTAAAATAAACAAACAAAAAACTCACCTGTCGAAAGGTCACCTACAACTTCACTGAGCAATTGTCACAGCATAGCTGTGTCATGTTTTTGGGTGCGCTTGAAACATTTCCATTGTGTTCCATTGTTTTTGCTCGTATTGTGAGAAAATACAGCACGTTTTATTAATTTGTTTGTGCTGTGTGAAAATGCAGTGCATTTTTTAATGTGTATGCTTTGTGAGAATTTGCAGCACATGCACAAGATCTTTTCTTCATTTGCAGCCATTTTTTGTAATTGCATGCGTTTTCTCTTTAAATGGGTGGTCCACTACGATATCATATTTTAAACTTTAGTTGATGTGAAATGTAGCTGTGTGAACATAAACAGCATCTCTGAATGTAAAATGCTCAAAGTTCAATGCAAAGGGAGACATTGTTTTTTACAGAGTGAACTTAGCAAAGCCAACAATGAGCGAATTTTGGGGACTACAAAAAATACTTCCGGGCCTTGTGAGATCACAAACGTACTTTTACCGTGCACACACACTGCGCAGCTAAGGGGCGTGGCCAGAGGTGCTGTAATGTTACAGCAGAGGAAGAAAATGCCGTCCTGCTATATCCACAGAGCTTCTTCTGCTTCTGTATTTTGGCTTCCAAAGGTACGGAGACCCGGAAGGGACGTGATGGTGGGGAAAAAATTGGTGGATGAAAAAAAATTGGTAAAAGAAAAAAATGGATGAGTTTATTTGCATTCCCTCGCAAAGATGATTTGCGTTATCTCACAAAACTGTTTCTCCATAAACATTTCCTGTTCACTTCACCCTCACGTTTTGCCGAATTTCCCCGTATTTTACCATTCTATCCCACTATCATTAAGTATTTTCCCATATTTCTGATATATTTTTAATATTGAATTCACTTTCTTTACATTAATGTTGTGCGTCGATTGTCGCTTTTTATATGCAACCTCTTAACCAGTGAATGCATGTATAAGCGCTGACTGACAGACGCGCTCCGTACAATAAACTGATCCAAGATCAGCTTCTGTACACGCCATTTACAGAGGAGCAAAAGTGCAGGACACTTTTGGATTCGGGTGTATGTTTAAACAGACAAATACACTGAATAATATGTAAACATCTCCGTCCTTCATGTTTTATTTTAAACAGCTAATTTTCTCTTAAATGAGCACAAACCGTTTCTAAAGTAATGGAACGCTTTCATTATAGATCTGTGCATTTTTACAGAGACACCTCTGTTATCAAGCAAAACAAAATGAGAGATTCATTTGCTGCTCACTTGTTTGATAACAGAGGTGTCACTTTAAATGGCGTGTACAGAAACTGATCTGGGATCAGTTTATTGTACGGAGCGCGTCTGTCAGTCAGTGCTTATACATGCATTCACTGGATCAGAGGTTGCATATGAAAGGCGATGATCGACGCACAGCTTTAATGGAAAGAAAGTGTGATTGAATGGTAAAATACAGGAGAATTTCGGCAAAACGTGAGGGTTTACATGAATGAAGTGAACAGGAAGTGTTTGTGGAGAAACAGTTTTGCGAGATAACGCAAAACATTCTTGCGAGGGAACGCAAAAAATACTTAAAAATATGTTTTCCTATCATTCCAACCCAGTTTTTTTTTCTCCCACCCAGTTTTTTTCTTCCACCAATTTTTTTCCCCCACCATCACGTCCCTTCCGGGTCTCCGTACAATCCCTTATCCTGACAGATTAACAGCCAAGTTATATGTAAAATAAAACAGCTATGATCACTGAACACACCTGGGTAACTTTGCACAATACCCTTAGCAACAAACCTTAGAAGTTATAGAAATGATAGAAATTATAATCAATCTATTGTCAGAACTCTTCTAATTACTACTTTTTTTAAAAAGGGCAGTTTAGGCATACAGTATATCTACAACATAACACGGCCACATATGCTTTATTGACTAATTATACCAATATAACAAAATCTTACTAATACAGTTATTGAGCCATACTGAAGATTCAGACATTCTAATGTATGGCGAGGAACATTATGACGCTCTGAGGAAAATTGTCATTGAATGGTACTGTATAAATTATAATGGAATCCCTTGGAGTGCATTAAAAATGCATCAAAGACTGTCAGAATAGTCTGAGAATGTTGAAATATCAAGCCAGCCCTCCCCCCCAAAAAACTTGAGTATTAGCATGGACTACCTTGCAAACACATCTTTCCTAAGAATGGATTGCTGATGGATGTCGACTTGTTACTATTTGTGGGAGACAGACATGCCTGCTCCGTCATTCAGTGTCAGTCAACGGCATACAGAGATGAAAGTCTGTTGAGGCGTACAGTGGTTTAATCAGAGATTTGGGGTTTGATGTTGAAGGCAGAGGCCACTAATGGATTCAATAGATGCAGAGTCTCCAGAGAGGGGACTTTGAGTAGCAAGGATTACATGAAAAACCACCATCTTAGTTCAGTATAGTCATATAAACCCACTTGTGACTGGGGCAATGCATGCATAGCAATAAAACTGAATCCTTTTGAGACAGTTTTGCACCATCAAAGTACAGAAATGTCTTCATCTTGATTGATTTGTGTGTGGGTTTTCTTTTTTCTTCTTCTTCAAAGTACAGAATA
The DNA here is from genome assembly GCF_903798145.1 of Danio aesculapii. Lineage (NCBI taxonomy): Eukaryota > Metazoa > Chordata > Actinopteri > Cypriniformes > Danionidae > Danio > Danio aesculapii. Next base: position 55,651,729 of record NC_079452.1, read on the forward strand.
TATCTTGGATCAATAGCTTTTGACTAAATATGAATGCATTTGTTGTGCATTCCAAAATAAAAACATTTGCAGTATGATGTGACCTGCTGCTTGGTCAATAGAATAAAAATGAGAAAACACAAGCTGAAGTGCTTCAAAGCAACTGGGAGAGTGATAAAACTGAAAAGAATCAAAAAATAAACTAAAATTTGCCATATTTTTCATGGCAAGACAATATAAATAACATTAACATTTATTAGAGCTGTCCCTGATTTTCTTAGTCAACCAGTAGATGTTCATTAAAGCCATTAGTCGACTAATTGCCCATTTATTACATTTATTTAATTTAAGTCTACTTAAGCAAATATAGGAAAACTGAGTTTAAGAGCTGAGAAAGAACGTCATTTGTCCATTTGCGTATTAGTAGACTGTCTTGCTTAATATCTGCTGATATTGCTACAGACATTTAACTGCCTCTAAGAAACTTTGCAAGTCCAAGTCAACTTACACTAACCCTAACCCCAACCTAACAGTCTACTTATAATCTAATGAGAATTAGTTGGTATGTAGATGCAATGTAATTTAATTCAACAAATGGACCATCAAAATAAAGTGTGACCTTATAATTTGTGAATAAATAAAAGGATAACATTTACACAAATAACATTTTCTTAGCTATTAATTATCTGTATCAAATGTAAAAGATAAACTAAATTACACAAAATGAATATACAGCCAACCGAAAAGGCTTAAAAGAAATAATGTTGAAAACACAATCAGCCTCATAATTAGATATCCGATAAAAAAGTAAAATGTTTGTGGACAATAATAATTGTGACTAGGCCTAAGCATGAGGCTTCAAATTACAACATCAAATGAAAAATAAGTTTTAGTTTTGATAGGTTGCCAAACAAATAAAATCAGCCAGCACATTAAATAAAAACAATAAATAAAATATAGGCTGAAAGCACACTGAAACATTACAAAAATATGGGCAATTAAAACTGAACGTCTGTATTGATGTTTTCTCTTCCGTTTTTTTTTTTTTTCATTTTATGAGGCGCATGTTTTTTGCACTGCTAAGCTGTAAGCACTTCTCGACTGTCAACTATATTCATATATATATACATATGTAATATGTATATAATATGTAACAGAACATAACATTTTGCCAGTTTTGAATAGACAACTTAAAAGTTTACTTAAATATAATATGAGATGAAAAGATTTACTGTAAGCACTGTGAAAAGCAGTAGTTCAGCAGCACTGTCTGATATGACACCTACTTTTTATTGTTTATGATTGGTTTTAAACTAACTACAACCATCAAACTAACCCCAAAATGACAGAGAAAGGTCCCATTGACTTAACATTGGAGCAAACTTTATGACCTCCTAACTTTGCGCCAGACAGCCATACACACTTGAGGTTGGACTCATTTAACTCAGACTACCAATCTGCCAATCCCTGCTGACCTTTCAACTTACTAGTCACACCCTAGCAACCACTTACGACACCCTAGCAAATGTCCCATAGTCTTCCATACAGTTCATGCTAACAATATACAAATCCATACTAGAAACATACTAACGACATACTAATCCAGTATGTACACATATTAGCAGCATGCTAATTCATACTAAATTCATGCTAGCAACATTCTAGTTTATACTAGAAACATGCTAACATAATACTAATTCATACTTAAACCATGCTAATTTATGTTAGCAACTGTCTACCAACCACTCAGAACACCTTACTGCCTAGCAACATATTAGCAAAAACCTAGCTATGCCTTGGCAACCACTCAGATCAACATAGAAACCACCTAACAACGTCTTAGCAACTGCCTATCAACATCTTAGCAACCACCTAGCAACACACTACCAACCATCTAACAATGCCTTAGCAACCACCTAGCAACACCCTAGCAACCACATAGCTACACCTTAGCAACCACCTTGCAACCACTTAGAACACCCTAGCAACATTTAAGCAACCACCTTTAGCAACCACCTATCAACGCCTCAGCAACCACCTATCAACACCTTAGCAACCGCCTAGCAACACCTTAGCAACCACCTAGCAACCCATTAGCAACCACCAAGCAACACCTTAGCAACCACTCAGAACAACCTAGCAACCGCCTTAGCAAATACTTTGCAACCCCTTAGCAACCACGCAGAACATCTTAGCAACTACCTAGCAACACCCTAGCAGTCACCTATCAATGCCTTAGGAACCATCTAGCAACACCTTAGCAACCCCTCAGAACACCCTAGCAACACATTAGCAACAACCTAGAACCCCTTAGCAACTACCTAGCAACACTTTAGCAACCACCTAGCAACCACTCAGAACACCTTAGCAACCACATAGCAACATCTTAGTAACCAACTTGAACACCCAAGCAACTGCCTAGAAATGCCTTAGCAAACCACCTAGAACAACTTAACAACTGCAAAGCAACCAGCAAAAACACCCTAACACCCCCTAGCAAAACCTTGGCAACCACTCAGTACACACTATTACCGCCTAGCAAGAAACATGCCAATCCATACTAGAAACATGTTAACACATATGCCTGTGTATGGCAGCTGTTTTAAACTTCTTAAAAACTTCAAACTTTCAGATTAGGCTTTCTCAATCCACCATAACGTTTGTCCATGAACTTTACTTTTCTAGTTACAATTAAGTCTCTGTATATATTTATTACAACTTATATTAGCAATGTCCAAACTCCAAAATAAAACATCCAGCCACTGTGAGCTTTTTCCAGCTACAATAGCAACACCTTCTACACACGTATTCACAACATTCTATAAATCATCATAGCAAACTTGATAAAAACATCTTGTTTGGTGGGCAACATGGGTGATCACCCAGGGCGGCATCTTGCTAGGGGAGGCATGGAGAGAGCTGATGAGGAAATATGCTAATTTGTGTATATTCATTCTACTTCTCTGCTACCTGCTAAATGGAAAAAAGGGTAGATGCAGAGTAAGGTGTATCTCGAGTGATACAGCAAACCCATAGCACTAACTAGGCAGTACTACTGGAGTCTTGAAAACTATACATCAAATTTGTCCAAGGAGCTGTTATGTCATCTAGGTATCTACAGTAGCTAAGCTGTGACACCTAACTGCACTGTACTGATTGAGTAAATGACACTCAGTCATGAAGAATGCCTAATTTTCAATTTCTTATTGAATTAGCAGTTTCTAATTCATTTCCATTCCTGAATGATAAATACTTTCCATGGTAGAAAAGAAATAAGACACATCTGAATCAAATCAAGTCAAATAGTCTTAAACTGCGGTCACACTCGGCTTTTCCTCCCATACACTTCCATTCATACGCACGCGAATGCGTCAGACCGGAAACGCAAGGTCATGCGTCAAGTTTCGCATGTTGCTGCGGTGCAAAGTTCAAGCTTAATGAACTCTGACCTGTGAAATCGCATCACTTGACTGCGTGAGACCAATCAAGGATCAAAACAGGACCTCTCTGGACAGAAATTGAAAACATGGAGCAATCGCTCGCTTTTTTTAATGTCTAATCATTGCGTTTAATCCCGCCCCTTTTCGCAACGCCGTACAACAGAATTTCGCACACACAAAGCCCATTGTGACCGCAGCTTTAGTCAGGAGATGCCTAATATATCCTGTTGTCCGTATGTTGAGTCCGTATGAAATTCTGAAAGATGGTCAGTAGTGGTCGTTTTTTATTTATTTATTTTTTGTACATTTAGGTTTAGGTTTGTTGGGCTTTGTTATACAATACAATCCTTTGTATCCCCACAACACAATATTATCTCAAATCTTGATACAATATTATTGTTATTTTAAATATACAATATTTTGCTGTTTATTCCCCATTATGCCCCAAAGTGAACATTTTTTTTAACTAAGCAGAAATATTTCCCGGTCTGTGTATATAAATGTGTATTTTATTGCTGCAGTCCAAAATGGGATTGTCAAGCAGATCAACAGACCAACACTAATGAAATCCTGCAATAAATGTTATATACACTTTATCTCAATATTTCTTTCACTGAGTTATTGCATTTGAAGATGACCCCGTCCACCAGAAAATAAACAAACAATGAATTCAACATCAACTGAACTGTAATTACATGTATTTTATTTTTCAAGCCAGTATGATAAAATTAATTGATTATTTAAAATCTATTGATATGGGCATCCATGTATTGGTATAGTATTGCTGTGGAATAAATTGCAATACTATGCTGTATAAATATTTTCCAACCCCTTAAAGAGCCCCTATTATGGGTTTTTGAAAATGACATTCGATGCAGTGTGTAACACAGTTCTGAATAAATTAAAATATCCAGCCAAGATTTAAATCTGAAAGTGCACCGGGTTTAAAACTATTGATTCATCTGTAAAGTAGTCGACTCATAGTGGTTCGAATGAATCGCAGCTGTAATGAGTCTTTAGCTGTGACGGCGTGACATTGATACGAAATTCAAGCCACGTCCATTTGTTGCACGCGCAGACCCAGAAAAATTTAAACCCCCATGGCCCGCCCACAAACACTGTAGAAAGAAAAAGAGGAAGACATACACTGTAGCAGATCCCGGTTAAATCAAGTCGCATAGACGCTGTGCTCTGAAGTGTGGGGGAAAGTTAGTGTTATTTTCCCTACCCAAAGGTGAGGCTGTGAAGACTCAGTGGTTGAAGTTTATTTTTGCAAAAATACCTCAGCATTATAGCACCAGCTTTGTGCTGTGTTCTCGTCATTTTTCCGACGAGTGCTTCAGCAATCTACACACTTACAATGGGGGATTCATCGGCCGTTTGTTAGAGGAAGGATCATAAAAGATTATTGATGTATGGGAGCTTGACAGGAACTTTATAGAACACAGTTCATGGATCAGTTTCTTCCTCCATTTCACAAGTGTAAGTAAGTGCAATTAAATTGGTTGCCTTTTTTTTCTCTAAGTTTGCAAATAATTTTTTTGATTGTGTTTTGTTACTTGTAACTGCTTGTACTGTATCTGGTTAACTCTTTATATTAAAACTTTGCATCTAAAGCCACCTTTGTTTACAGATTTAAATGTGTTTGTGAGCTCACGATCCACCGCCGTTTAATTGTTGCTATGGCCACCATCAGCTGTTCCTTCACATGTGCAGTGGTTAAGTTTCAAAATAGTTCAGCTTTTGCCACTGTGTGGATTAATACTGAATGTGTGTCACTGTTTTTACTTATGGTTGCAGTGCTTAGTTTATAAATTGCGAGGTCCCAGAACAGAGCGGGGTAACGGATCCGGCATGTTACAAGAGAAGAGAGAGGTAACGGAGGGGTGTCGCTCATTCCCTAGTGGGGGCCGGGCTCTTAATCCAATGACGTTTAAAAACACCATCAAACAAAAAGAAAGAATATTTTTCCGCTTCTCCGGATGTGAATGCCCGAACACTGCCAGTCTGGGATGCTATGCCTTACAGCTTGCAGGATTGGTGCACTTCGCCAGTGGCTCGTGGGGTGTGGGAGTACGGTCTCCCTTCATTCACACTTCCAGCCCCTCCTCCAGAGCCTGGGTGCAAGGTGAGAGAGGTGAGGTCCGGACCAAGGGCAACAAAAAATACATTATAGCATTTCTCTGCCGTTTTGGGTCCTTTTCACACCACACTGATCGCTTTGGTCCGAGCCAGTTGACACAAAATATTGCTTCACTGGCTGATTGTGTGGCGACACAGTGGCGCAGTAGGTAGCTGGGTCAGTTGCCGTTTCTGTGTGGAGTTTGCATGTTCTCCCTGGGTTCGCATGGGTTTCCTCCGGGTGCTCCGGTTTCCCCCACAGTCCAAAGATATGTGGTACAGGTGAACTGGGTAGGCTAAATTGTCCGTAGTGTATGAGTGTGAATGCATGTGTATGGATGTTTCCCAGAGATGGGTTGCAGCTGGAAGGGCATCCGCTGCGTAAAATATGTGCCGGATAAGTTGGCGGTTCATTCCGCTGTGGCGACCCCAGATTAATAAAGAGACTAAGTCAACAACAAAATTAACGAATGAATGGCTGATTGTATCTCTGGTCATAGTTCACTATATACATCACTTTAGACAAACTATACATTGAGAATAAAGTGCAGCTGCAGCTGGAAAACAATATTTTAATGCATTGCAAACGGGAAAGGTGTTAGGAGGCGTCGTGAATTAATTTAGTTAAACTGCAACATGGTTATCTTCCGGAAATATTACCAACGATCCATCAGGTAATGTTTTTTCCTCTCCCTCTGTTTAAAACTTTTGGTAAAGCGCTGTCAACAAGTATTTTTTCTCCAAACCTCTTAAAATGGGACAGCACATCTAACTACGACAGCTGGATTAGTCAAAAAGGCTCAGTACTTTTTGCGGTTGGGTCTGTTTTAGTTTTTAGGATCATGTTCTCACCACAAAATAACCGCTTTAGGGTTCGTTTAAAAGTGTAACAAGACCACCTTATCAAGTAGGTCTCGGTACGCTTTTTTGGTCCGCTTTTGGTGCGCACACAAGTGCGATTGGTACATTCACACCTGCCCAAACGAACCGCACCAAGAGGGAAAAGGATCTCCAGTGCGATTCAACCGAACTAAATAATGCAGGTGTGAAAGCACCCTGAGTCTCTCGCCTCCTGCTTTTCCGTGGGACCCCAGTGCTCCCCGGATCAGCCCTCCCACTCCACGCTACCCCACCATTGGTACGTCAGCAATTGTGCCGATGATGCTGCTAGCGAGGGTCTGCCTGGTTCACCCTAGAGCATATGGCATCCGCAGCCGCTGTCTCACCGTTCGGGTGCTCCATATGAGACCGCTTCAACATTTGCTTCACGATCTGTCCCAAGACGTGCATGGCACACGAGTGGGCACAAGGTGACTGTCACTTCGTGGTGTCGAAGCGCCCTCAGCCTCTGGACGGACTCTGCATTTCAACAGGCCTGTGTGCCTCTAGAACAAGTGTCCAGGCATGTCAGCGTTTCCACGGATGCTTCCAGTTGCGGTGGGGGGCCGTGTGTTGCAGGCATGCAGCTGTGGGTCCGTGGTAGGAACCTGGTTGCATTGGCATTTTAATCACCTAAAGCTTTTGGCAGTGTATCTTGCACTGCGCCATTTTTAACCGGTGCTAGAGGGGAAACACAGCACGTGTCAGCACAGTGGTGTTGGCGTATATCAACCTCACGGGGGTATCCGCTGTCGCCGCATGTCTCAGCCCGCTTGCCCTCTGCTCTCCCGGTGTCATACGCAGCGGAATCGCTGCATCCCGTTCTACCCTGCCGAGCTCAACCATACAGCTGATGCACTTTCACGGCAGTTTCACCTGGGAAAAAGGAGACTCCATCCCCGACTGTCCAGCTGTTATGGGTGCACTGGCTACACAGCTGGCCCCGGGCGTGCGTAATACGCATTTCTCCAGTGAGTCTACTCGCACAGATACTGTGTAAAGTAAGGGAGGACGAGGAACAGGTCTGTTTATTGCGCCTGTCTGGCTCATTCAGACCTGTATTCAACTCTTCTCCTCATGGCCCCTCCCTGGCACATCCCCTGGAAGTATTTCTTCTCTGGGACAGGCACCGTTTGGCACCCGCACCGAGATCTATGGAACTTCACGTGTGGTTCATAGATGGAGCACGGAGGACTTAGGTGACCTACCAATTAGGTGGTTAACGCCAACACTCAGGCTAGAGCACCCTCTGCGAAGCATGCCTACGCCCTGAAGTGGAGTCTATTCGCTGTTTGGTATACTTTTCTCAGAGAAGAACCCCGAACATGCCAGATCAGTGTGATGCTATCCTCCTTCAGTTGGCTGGAGCTAAGGCTGTCCCCTCCGCACTGAGGGGTTGGCGTTATAATCATCCTCGCTCTGAGGACGTGGCAATGGCAGCGCGCTGGGAAAGCATCGCCTCATCCAGTTCTCAGAGGCACGAGACATGGATATTAATTCTATCCTGTTACCCTCTCATACCCATTTGGGGATCTCTCTTAGGAGAGGTCTGCTCAATCCGCTCAACTCAGTATCTTTTAGATTTCTGTCCAGGCAGACGGCTCTGCTGGTCGCGTTAGCATCGGTCAAATGGGCGGGTATCTGGAGCCATTTTCGGTCAGTGAAATGTGCCAGCATTTTGGCCCGCCTACTCTCATGGTCTTTTTTCCTGCGACCCTGGCCCACCTAGGTGCCCTAGGTTCCTACAGCATTCTTTTTAGACTAGTGTACGTAGTGCACCTGCAAGCGCTGCCTATAAAGGAGGCAGACCAAGCCTTTTTATTGCTGTGTCCTATTCGCACTTTGCGTATTTATACAAACCGTACTCAGAGCTTTTAGATCTTCAGAGCAGCACTTTATCTGTTACAGTGATCAGCAGTAGGGATGTGCCATATCCAAACAAAGGTCGGAGTCAAACCCACTGAACACTGGATGCCACCTCCCTTCCCCCAGGGCTATCTGTGTCCCCCAGGAGTGAGAGCGCACTCCACTCGGAGCGCACTTCCTCTTGGGCGTTAGCACGCGGTGCCTCTGAAACAGACATTGTAAAGCTGCAGGCTAGGCAACACCTAATACATTTGTGAGATTTTTAATCTTTTAGTGGAATTGATTTTCTCACGTGTGCTCGGAAACCCCGGTGAATGAGGAAATTCGGTTAGGTACGTGAGATACGTGTGCTTTCTCGCTTTGTCAGTTGAGTTCCTCACTTGGCGAACCCTTCAGAGTTCCTCCGAGGCCCCCAGCATCTGACTCAGTGGAGGGGTCATGTGTTGGCCCGTTACGATGTTGACATGCCTGCTGGTCAGCCCGCGTTTTGGATATAGGTGCCTCCTATTCGCGATCTCAACTGGCGATCCCAGCTACGATGTAGTCCTCCCTCCTAGGCGGGCTTGTGTCTTCTTTTTCCGCTAACCATCTTTTCATACGAGTACTACCCCTTCTCAGGGCTAGTCCATATTTCTTTGGGCAGCAAATGGCCTCCGCAACATCCTCCCTATCGGGACTGCACGCTTTCCTAACATACTGTAGTATTTAAAATTCCTAGAGTTAACTAGGTGCATTTTTACGATTCTCGAAAATTATTTCTAAATCTGTAAAACTTCTTAATAAGTGAGAAAAGTAAGGACCAGGGAACACGTTGGAAGACTGTGCACCTGCATCACCAGAGGCACTCATGCTGATAGCTTGGCATAACCTCTCACCAGGGGCAAGGTAAGGTTCAATCATTGTGGCATTTTCCATAGATTTCCCCTATAGTGGAAGTTTCCACATAGCATTGAAGTTCCCCTCCCGAAGGGGAACGCTCTGGTTAAAAAAGTAACCCTCGTTCCCAGAGAGGGGGGGCGGACGGAAATGCTATGTTCCTTCACCACAATGATTGCCCCTTAGCTGTTAGCCATGAAAGGCTCTTCAGCTAGAAAAGGATGCCTCAGCTTGGCACGTGGTGTGCTTATATACAAGATTAATTGTAAGTTGTGCCAGCTGTGCACGCTGATGCTGCCAACTCATTGGGCATTGGACTGACATTTCTACAAAATTTCAATTAAAAACAAACAAAAAAGATGCAATGTTTTTAAATAATAATAATAAATTAATTCAAAATCTCATATTTTTGAGTTTATTCTCATTTTCTTGAGTTCAAACAATACAACACTAATATTTTAACTTTGGAAGAGTTGAAAAAAGAAAAAAGATTTTCACAGCTTTCATTTGAACAGATTTTTGCCAGTTTTTCATATCACTGATGAGCAGCTGTACAAGAGACCCGATGAGCTTGGCAGAGCCACATCTGACAGCTTATGACAACCATGGTTAGTAATGCTGAATCTATCTAACAGTTTCTCCTCTTAACCTCCTCCACATTGTTTTAAAATATACCCTGTAGAATTTAAATGGTCCAATTTATTATTTGCTATCAGCTATCATATTATATAGGACAGTAAATGTGTGAACAAATGACTGATTTCAGAACTCGATTTCAATAAAGAACTAATATTACACTTAAGTATACTTCACTTATAATGACTGAAAAGTCGCTAATACTTGAATATATTTTTTGTCATCCAGAAATTGTTAAAAAATGAGAATATCTAGCAAACAATAATCATGATGCTAAGTTCACTTAAAACATACAAGTATGCTTGCAGCATAAAAAACTGTCATGTTCAGTCAAGTTACATTTAGTATGGAGGTGTTTGCGAGATCTGCAGAGTGGATGGCAAAATCAACAGCCTGGGGTATCAAGACATTTGTGCTGCCCATTAAAATACAAACTACAGAGGAGGGCAGGAATGCTTCAGCCGGATAGTGCTCCTTCTCATACTTTAGCCTCCACATCAAAGTTCCTGTATACACAGAAGGTCAAGGTACTCCAGGATTGGCCAGCCCAGTCACCAGACAAAAACATTATTGAGCATGTCTGGGGTAAGATGAAAAAGAATGCATTGAAATTAATCCAAACAGTCTAAAAGAACTCTTTGGGCCCTATCATACACCCGGCGCACCAAAGCACAAGACATGTTTGCCCTGACGTGTTGCTATTTTCAGACCAGCGCAACCTTAATTTTCCCATTTTTCACCACGTTGTTTAAATAGCTAATCCATTTGCACCATTTCATGAGGCTCTTTTCAATTTATTCACAACAACTTGTTTTTGTATAATGTTATTATTAGTAGTAGTATTATTTATTATCAGCATATTTATATTTGTTTCATTAAAAAAAAAAAGGTTTAGATTTGTCCACCTGTCAGGTTTTGGACCACATGGGGCATAGTGTGTTTGGATATAACTAATGTTTTGACCACTCTTCCTTATTATTGTTTATTTATTAATTTGCTGGAAATTAAAACTGAATTTAGAAATAGTTTTGAAACAAATATTTGTGCTAACAAACAAAATTAATTATGTAGGCTAATGGATGTCTTCAGTGGAGTGTACAACACCGTTTTCTTATCTACGAAAAGAGAAAGAGAAAGTAAAGGGCGAATGGAGGAGGCTCATTCTTTATCCTTGAACTGCAGATGCTTTGTTTAACTGTTTTCTCGGTAGTGAAGCACTCAGTTTTTCCACTTATAAAGTCTTGCCATGACTTTATATTATGTACTGTACATTATTTCTGTTAAGTGGCAAGACTTTTGTCTAAAGTCTGACCTTACTGTGCTAATTAAATAATTAAAAATCAAGGCATGATCATATTCTATTTTGGTAAAATAAGTGTAATCTAGAGGCCTTTGCATTTCATATAAGCAACTTCTGATACCAAATGATCAACTAGAATTTAAGTTATTATTTGTTTTTAAAACTTGAATAGGTGACAAGACTTTTGTCAGGCAGTGTACACAGACAATGGCTATAACTTGTAAATAAACTTCTAAATACACAATAGTAAATAAAATCTCAATTTTGTCAATAGTACCAGCATTAGTCATGAAAGTCAGTATTAGAAATATGGATTTTAAAGAGAATTTTTTATGCCTAATTTATTTTTATCAATCCTGTAGTTGTACTCAGAGTTTCCAGGCATAATTACATGATTGCTTTCATAAACTAAAAAGTAGGCCACATTAGTCTCAAGTATTACTGAAATATTCCACTTTGGTACATTGGAAGTTTACCCTCAAAAAACTATTGGTAATACTAGTAGACTGTCTGCTTAATATCTCTTGACGCTGCTCCTTCAACAGACATTTAACTGACTATAAGGTACAAGTCAATTTACCCTAACCCTAACCCCAATCCTAACCCCAACCCAAACAGTCTACTTATAATCTAATGAGAATTAGTTGGCATGTAGATGTAATGTAACTTCAATTCAACAAACAGACCATCAAAATATAGTGTGACCAAATTATTTCCTCACAGTATATTCATGCTAAAGTGGTTCTTAATTTTTAGGAATGTCTTTCTTCTGCTAAACACAAAACAAGATATTCTGAAGTATATAAAAATTCCTCAATATATATTTTTTTTTCTTCAAAACTCAACATGGAACATGGAACATGGAGCAATGATGTCATAATTTTTGGTTTTCTGTAAACTATCCTTTAAAACGCAATCTTAAAAATCTACTTGAACTATATTTCTAAGGTCTGCATTCAGGGTGATCAGTTTAATGATGCGTGCCAATGCGGAGAGTGATGACATCCAGCTGACACCTGCTCTGACAGAGATTTGATTATAAAGGGCATTTTCTCTTTCATGTCATACTGTATTTCCGGGAGATCTTCCTCCCATACCGAGTACGTGCAGGATGATGACACCAAATTTGAAAAGCTCTTTGAATGAGGAACATTATGAAAAGGAATAAGACATGAAGATTCCCTCTGAGTCCTGTAGGATCCGCCTAGTAATTAGATCAAGGTAGATATGGTTCCGCATCCCAGCTCCAATGGAACAATGTGACCCTCATGATCCAGCGTGACGGGGATATGATGTGTACTGTTGAATGTTAACATGATTTTGTTTGGTGGGAGCTTGGGATATGCAGCACAAATAAAGCAGATAGAGGTCAAAGGATAATGGATTTTTCAGATAATGGCAAGCTAGGAAAATTACAATTTCAAATTAGCTTCAAAAATCAATTTACTGAATGAAAAACATTTATATAATAATTTAAAACACAAAACCCCAATTCCAAAAAAATTAGATGTTTTGTAAAATCTAATACAATCACAAATAAGTGATTTGCTGATTCTCTTTAACCTTAGTTTAATTTTTACAAAAGTACAAAAGAAAATCAACAAGGGCTCATTGGAGATTTGTGCTTCAGCATACATTTCTGTGAAACTGCAAACGTGTATTTAAACATATGTTTGATTCCATTTATAGGTAAAATGAATGCTACAGTGCAGTATAATGCCAGCAACTTTTGTTACATTTCAAACTAATGATATTTTCAGGGACATATTTTCAACAAAATAACGATTATTTTTCCATGTAGTTCTTTCAACATCAAACAAATACCACAAAACAACTTAGGCCCAATCCCATTCTATTTTTTCACCCCTACCCCTTCCCCTTGGCCCTTGAAACAGAGTGTGAAGAGGAAAGGCTTCAAATTTTACCCGTAAGAAATGGGACACCACTACAACACCTGCACAGTTGTTGTTTTTTTTTTTTTTTTGGTATTTATCGTGACCATATTCATCTAAACACATGAAAACAACATTAACATTATACCAGACATTGTAAAAAACGAATTCTCAGCCACTAGACTTTTCTAAAAAGATATTAAAGTGTCATCGAGTGACAGATGTGAAAGTATGTTGTGAAACTACTCTACAAGAGTTATTATTATGGATTATATAGATGGCGAAATTTAGCAGGGTTTTTTTTTTTTTTTTTTTAAGCATGAGGTTGAAACATGAACGCAATTATGAATGTATTAAAACATACACTTGTTTGTTGTAAAAATTCGTAATAATGTCGTGTGCTTTCGTGTGCAGCCATGTTGCTGTTGTAGATGGTGTTTACTGGGAAATTTTCATACCCCTTGGTTTTGAGTGTGGTCCTGAAAAATCTCAATTTCAATGGCTATCTAGCCCTTCCCCTGAGCTCTACGCCTTCAAGCTAAAGAGAATTAGGACACCCCTACCCTTCATGTCAATGCACAAACCTAGTGTAAGGGGAAGAGCTAAGTGGTAGAATTAGAATTGGACCTTAATGTGTGTGATTTGTAATCGAATCCGTTTCCCTCAACTATTTATCTCCATATGAATAACTTTTCTCGTATGGTAATTTTTCCCTGTAGTTTAGTTTGTACAGGGTTGCACTAATGATGCAGAGTAGCTGCAGTTTGACTCTGGGGAAACACAGTTCCACAAAAGAGATGATAGCAATGTAAAATAAAAGTAATTGTTTGGGTTTAGTTAAGTCATTACCTGTTGGTTGATCTATACAACAAGCCCTGGTTTCTCGTGAATGTAGACAGCACCCTCTAGTGAATTTGTCATATGAAACATACAACAATACGTAACCGGAGTAACGGATTTGACATTTTGCAAAAATATAAGCTGAGGAATATATTTCCAAAGAGCCTGGCTGAAGAAAATATTTCCTTTTAAGGAAACTAAAATAACTGTATTTTTCAAATCTAAATTTATTTCAATGACTGCAATACAGTAAAAAATACTTTGGACATGAGCTTGGTTGTCTCACATCAACTTTCCATTTAATTCCAATGTTTAATCATTTGGAAATTGAGGATAATAACTCTTCAGATTTTACAAGCAAACTTTGTTGCCAAGTCTGACATAATGCAAAACTTCAGAAGCTCAACAGTCAGTGGTCACCATTATTTGTTTGTACTTTTCATGATGAGCCATACATTTCAAGCACATTTACCAATATGAAACTACACTGGTGGAGCACATACAGAATGAAATTTGATCTAATAACTATAAACCATAAACAAAGATGTCATCATGATGACAGCATAAGTCTCTGTACTCCATGTTGAAATATATGCCTCCATATCAATGGTTTGCACATATCTGCCAGTCACCAGTGCCATTTGCTCTGTCACTTCCCGAACCATGACAGATGTTTACATCTGCATCTGTTGCTCAGCAAAGACTGGATGGTCTATTTGAATTGAGACTGAGAACTCAATGTCTGTTTTTTTCCCCAAAAACAAGCTAAAATGTGGACTCCTTTGAGCTCGGCACAGACTTCCACTGCCTTTTTGACAACCTGAGATGTGCTCTGGTCCAAAAAAAAGTAATATCACTGCACAGAACTGATGTACAGCTTACTTTATGAGGAACAACCCTGCAAACAAGCCTGTGCTGGTCCTTAATGGGCCCACTTAGGGCTAGTCTGAGGGCCCCAAGTGGGCTGTGAGTGCAGGGCCATTGAGAGTTTGCCAAACGTTGGCCCCTTAAGGTCAGTTTCTGCATTGAATGTGGGCAGCAGGTCCAGTGTCACCTTCACACGGTCACAAACCCTTCACTGTAACCTGATGCAAACCCTGGCATGAAGCTTTCTTAAAATGTAGCACAAAAGCTGTGATTGGTCAGCTTGATAGCAGTGACAAGTGTGGGTGGGCTGAGAAAAGCAGGGCCGGTGGTGCTAGTGTTTAAGGGGAGTTGCACACCGAATGCGACGTGCTATGCACTTTAGAATTGTAAAGATAGATTTCTATCAGGGTACACACACCGGCACCGCAAGTCGGTGGCTTTCCGTAGTGCACAGCAAGAAATCAGCATGCTGTTCACATTTCTGCCATGCCCCAGAGCACCATCTGCATAATTTCATATTAAATAACATTATATTGGTTTCAAATGTGCATCTAAAAGTGTGTCTGGTGTGTGTTACTTCCAAATGCATGGCACAGCGCATTCAGTGTGCGACCCCCTTAAGAAGTGTTAAGTCCTGTGGGGGAGTTCCAGATGTATAGTTTTGATTTGTGTTGACTTTACAATTGAAGTTGTTGCATTTTTGCGAGCTTCCACCTCTTCCTTAAAGGTGCAGTATGCAAGTTTGACACCCAGTTGTTGAACTAGGTATTGCATTTCTGGATCAAAACAAATGCAAGCGCAGGTTGCAAGATTGAGGACCAACAAGAGCGAGTCTGACTATCGACCCTAAACCGTGTTCTAAATAAAAGCAACGGCACATGATAGAAGGAATAATTTCCATATTAAAAGAAGTTTTTATTCTAACCAACACCTCGAATTTATATATTAGAAGCGGCTTCTTTTTCTTGCAGCTGAACAACAGGATAAACTGTGATTAAAGCAGGTGAAGTGTACCTGAGGTTTTCAGTGTTAAATGCTAATAATGTCAGTTTGAATGCCATTTTACATGATATTTATTGCCATATACTGAAAGCAGCAACAGATAGTTCACCTCAGATCTTGAAAATAAACCGTTAGAAATGTAACTTTAGCTCTGTGACTCGGTGCAAACCAACACATATCAGTGATTTAGCAAGTACATTTATTAATGTTAAAATTAATTCGATTATAAACCTTACCATTTCGTGAGTGAGTACATAT
This sequence comes from Danio aesculapii, assembly GCF_903798145.1. Taxonomy (NCBI): domain Eukaryota; kingdom Metazoa; phylum Chordata; class Actinopteri; order Cypriniformes; family Danionidae; genus Danio; species Danio aesculapii. The sequence goes on from NC_079452.1 coordinate 55,667,685, forward strand.
TCTGTTTATATATTTTAGTCTGATGCAAACAGCCAAATTGCTCATCACTGCAAATCTCCTCACGTAGCGTGTTGTTAGGACACACGGTTACAATGTAACCTGTTCACCTAACGTTTACATTTGTAATATTTATATTATTTGCTAATTTATAACCTGATGTGAAACTCTGAATCTGCATCTCACTTCAGAGGCTGCTACTGTCCACTAGAAGTCGCAATTTGGTCACGGATGCATGCTTTGAATGAATGAAATGAATGAATGGAATACGTGATTTTCCACCAGGGCAACCCGGGGTGTTGAAACATAACTGACTAAACTGGCATTGGGCAGGTTAAAAGAACCAAAACAAAGACAGCATTCCGGCACGTAACAGACATTCTAATAGCGGAATGTTTGTCTTTAGTATTGTTTTTCAGATAAACAAGTATGTTCACTTGAGATGTTTCTTAAATATCTGTAAACATATTATGGCATTTTTATGTTTTAGAAGATTCAAAAACATACAGCACCTTTAAATGAGTGAGTTTGAGCTACTTACACAGTGAGTTAGTATGTCACACATTTCTGGTGTAAACTCAAAACACCTGCAAAGAAACTAAACAGAGGAACAAAGAAACATAAACCCCACTGCCAACTGCCATTTTCAGAAGTGTTATTTTCAGAGCAATACAAACAGAACTCAGAAGTATAATTCAGCCTGTAGTGCTGGTCCTGTATAAGCAGAACTCACCTACCACCCAGGTAACCCTCACTAGGCACACACTGTGCTGTGCTTTGGTAATACTTTTCAATTCAGTCATTATACATCTGGACTATTTTTTTTCATAATGCCATTCCAGCCCCTGTGGTTTTATTTATGGCGAGGAGCAGTTAGGTACGACAGCATGTAAAAAAAGTGTAAAATGGGTCAGATTTTATTTGTGTGAGAGGTTTGTAAGTCTTAAAAGAATGACAAAAAGTAACTGTGGTAGGAAAGGTGTATTCACAAACATTGACTGGGCTTTAAAACAACACACTAAAATAAGAAACTCAGTCTGTTGAAAACATACAGCTCAGTCCACCATACACTAAAATCAATCAAGGTGTCATGTAAAAGTGATAGTCCACCAGTGTATATACAATCCAAAACAGTTGGAATACACAAGCTTGCAAGAATATTCTGGTAAGTGCAAACATAAGAAGCTGTTTGTAGCCCTCTGTATATTGTTTCCTGCTCGTCAGGTGACTGGTCTTCCTCCATATCATTCTTAAAGGCATACACAAATGTGTAAGTGGTGCATGTCTCTGATGTAATGTAGTTTGTATTTATATAACACATTTATTTGGTATGGCCATACACCCAAAGCGCTTCATAATCATGAGGGGGGTCTCTCAACTCCACCAACAGTGTACAGCATCTATTTGCAGCCGCAGAACAACGGCGCCAGTTTCCTCACCACACACCAACTATTGGTGAAATGGAGAGACAGTGAATGAGCTAATTCGGGGGATGGTTCGGAGGCCATGATGGATAATGGAGGGTATTTGACCAGGACGCCGGGATTACACCCCAACTCCTTACGAGAAGTGCCATGGGATTATTAATGACCACAGAGAGTCAGGACTTCATTAATGTCTCATGCGAACGCCAGCGCTCACTGACAGATAGTGTCCACTTCACTATACTGGGGCATTAGGACTTATAAAAACCACAGGTGGTTGCCCCCTGCTGGCCTCACTAACACCACTTCCAACAGCAGCTTAGTTTTCCCATGTGGTCTCCCTTCCAGGCATTGACCAGACTCAGCCCTGCTTATCTTCAGTGAGTAACCAGTCTTGGGCTGCAGAGTGATATGGCTGTGGCCAGTGTGTGACAGTGTCATTCGTATACAAGTCTTTCATGCACACAAATCAGTGGAACGTCCATTTCAAATCTTCAATCTTCACACTTCAAAGTAGCCTTAGTTAGATTGTGTTGGTCATTATATAAATGAGCTGCTGCGTCTGTGTTCTTTAGTTCATTGATTGTCAGTAAAAATCACCCGCAGAACTTTTCACTCCCCTCAGTGCTTTTATGGAATTGCACTTCCACACTAATTTGCCCTGTTTAGTAATTCTGGCCCAACAGTAAGTCGCAGAAATTTTATTATGTTCTCCACAGATGCTTAATCACAAGAGAAGTTTTGACTGATCAGTTGAACATAACAGCCAAAGTTGTGTTTCAGTGAATGATCATTAAAATGATTTAAATCGACTTTAGATGCATTAAAAAATGAATTGACTTACAAGATGCATCTGTTCCCAAAAATGAATTTTAATGACAAGCACAGAGTGTGCTTTCCTTGCCATATGCTAGAATGTTTTCAATCTAATTGGCAAACACATGTAACATTTTTTTAAGGTTTTATACAGCAGATCTATACAGCTCGCAAAATGCTGAAATATTATTACAATTTAAAAGTAATGATTTCTATTATAACATATTTAAAATGCACTTATCCCTGTGATTTTCAAGAGCCATTACTCTAGTCAGTAGTATGGGTTTTCATCTTAATGTGAAGCAAATCTTTTAAAAGTTTGCAAAAAAGAAAAAATCCCAAATGCAAATTAGTTCAAAAACTATAGAAAACAGGAGATATAACACTTTTAATTCAGAATGGGGTAAAAAGTAACAATCAATATTAATCTTATTCTTCATAAACGAGTGGGCGCACCCTTTGAAATCTGTTTGACTCAGGACTTCCAAAACAACTCATTACAAAGCTTCATGTTGCAAACTGATCTTTTCTTATTATATTATTCTACTTTGTATGTATAGTCATGAACACAGTTGTTTGTAGAGCAAGTAGTTTGACCATTTTCTCCATTAATTATTTATAGTCATTTCTGCCATAGGAAGTTCTAAAACAATCGCACTGCAAAATAAAATCAATAGCCGATCTAGCGAAACAAGCCCCGCCTTCTGGTTAAGGAGCCAATCATCAATATATATATATGATTCTCCTGGGGAACGGCTCGCTCCAAACAAATTTTTTCAGTGTTGCCAACTATTTACAATGTAAATGCGCTAAGCTCTGCCCGAAAAGTTGCTAAATGTCGCTAGATTATGTCATACGTCAATTTGCATATTACTGACGTCATCACGTAGAGCCGTTTAAGTTTGACAACATCACATCCAGCTATTTCTGTTTGTTTAACAGCCCATGGTTAATAAAGAGGTATTTATATTTGCAGTATGCTTTATTTATAATGATGTCTAGTGAATTTGCGGTAATCTCTCAGACATAATAAACTCAGACAAGTTTCGAAACTGTCATTTAATTATCTGTGATTGTAAACAGGAAAATAATAAATGGTCAAACTAAATTGTTAAAACTAAAAAGGGGGAAAACAGATTGCTTTGACTGTACAAGGAAAATACCTCCCACTCGTGGTGCCTAATCATTTGCAGTTGGTACGCAGAGGGGTGATCTGCTCAGGCTGTGGGTGGAGAGACTGGTGTACGAGGACTAGGCCACCTGTGAGTGCTCTGAGGCAGGGGAAGGACAGACGGCATCACCCATAACTCGTTGAGAAGAGTTGGAACAGTACAGTAGGGACACATGAGAGTCTATAAAAATCTCCAGTAACACTAAAAATTTGTCGCTAGTCGCTTTTTTGAAAATTCATCGCTAGCGGGGTCTGAAAAGTCGCTAAATATAGCGACAAAGTCGAAAATACTCTGGGTTCAGCAAATAAAGAGTTAGCTGTCATTTTGGGAGATATTCCATTGGGAATAAGTCAATATAATATGAAATAAGACAATATAAATCCCAGCTGGCTTTATTGTGTTTTTCTGAAGTGCGTCTGGCTTGATCTTGATCTTGATCTAGATCGCAATCCTACTCTTACAAAAGAACAAAAACATACCATTCTGGAATGTCCTGCAAGAGTCATGCTTGCATGGGTTCAGGTATGTCCTCTTCATTTTCTATGTCTGATTCAGTTTCAAACTGATATCGCAACACTGACAACTTTATTTACATAACAACAGATTATGCAACTATCCTTTTTTTTATTTATTCCACGAAACTGTATATTACAATTTAGAATAGAGTAAAAGAGAACAGTTCTTTTACATAATATTCACATTAGGTAAACAGGATAAAGAACAACCAAAAAAATAATAATAAGTACATAAAAAAATAATAATTCAATAAAAAAAGATAAGATAAAAGTAAGGTAAAGATAAAAGTAAAAATAAGATGAAAATCCAAGTAGCATGAAAGATCGCGCATGCAACTATCCATTATGATTATTGTAAGAAGCATGATGTTTCCTGTCAACGTGCAGCCGATTTGTGAATCACATCATGCTAGTTAAGCTAACCAATAAGAGGTCATTGGGGAGGGCCTTCAGGAAACCAGTCATCTGGGCAGCCATTTGTGAAGGCCCTGTGTCTCTGAGAGCAATACAAGTCTTATTATTAATATTCATTCATTCATTTTCTTTTCAGCTTAGTCCCTTTATTACTCTGGGGTCGCCACTATGGACAATTGTAGCCTACCCAATTTACCTATAGCGCATGTCTTTGGACTGTGGGGGAAACCGGAGTACCCGGAGGAAACCCACACCAACACAGGGAGAACATGCAAACTCCACACAGAAAGGCCAACTGACCCAGCTGAGGCTCGAACCAGTGACCTTCTTGCTGTGAGGCAAGCGTGCTACCCACTGCACCACCATGTAGCCATTATTAATATTTATCATTATAAATATTGCACCTCAGATTTGTGATATGGTTAACATGTTTGTCGTTCTGAGAGTAAAAAAAAAAGAAAGAAAATACACATTTTACAGTAATTGTTATAATTAAGATTATCGATTATAAAAAATATACCATAAAACCAAAATACCATATTTTGTTTGTTTCACCTCTATATGTTTTTATTTTATTTTATTTTATTTTATTTTATTTTATTTTATTTTATTTTATTTTATTTTATTTTATTTTAAAGAAACTCCATTTTTTGCAAATGAGCTCATTTTATAAGTCACCTAGAGTTTTATTCAGCCATGGTACAGCAGCAAGATCCTAATGATGTAATCCAATCGAAAGATTTATGCTAAGCTAAGCCAAATGTGCCCTAACCAGACACGGAGATCAGATGAATGGATTCAAAAATTGTAAAACTCAACTGTTAAACTCTAGTTGACTTATAAAATAAGCCTATTTGCAAAAAAGCAAAAAAGTGTTCCTTTAAGTCTCAAAGTGTTGCTCCTGTTGACTTGCATCATACAAATCACCAAGGACCACAGTTTCAGCAAAACTATCTGTCTTGCCGAAGAAAAAAGTCCTAAATCTCAGACTGCCAGGGGGTGAGTAAATTAACAGCAAATTTACACTTTTGGGGTGAACTATCACTTGAAATACTGTTAGATCGCAGTTTGAGAAACAGACCCTGGAGCACAGTCTAGTCACAACAAACCCCGATGGAGTCAGCATTTCATCTCTAGAAATCATGCTGATATACTACAACCCTCCAGAGCTGCCCACAATAAAAACACACATAATTAGTCCATTCATTTGACAGATGCTTGATGATTCAAAGCTGTCATCTATGCAGACTTAAATAAATAATAAATAAATCAACCTCCAATAAGGCCCAGCAGGCAGTAAACATCACAAGACATTATATTAGGTTAGATTTAGATTATGACGTCAGGTGACCAAAATTCAATGTCTAGCCAGCGTCTAAGGACAACGTTATTTTGACGTCCAATTACGACGTCAAATTACGTTGATATTTTATGTTGTATTAGAAAGTGACCAAAATCCAACGTCTGATAGATGCCATAGTGGTAACGTCCACACAACGTCAAGGTGTAACATAATTAGATGTTGATATTTGGTTAATTTTAGGTTGGCCATTGACGCCGGTCTGACGTTGGGTTCTGACGTCAACCCGATTTTCATTTCCAAACAAAATCCAACATCACAAAGACGTTGGGGTACGTAGGGGTACAACGTCAATATGACGTCATGTTGATGTCCTGTGCCTGCAGGGGAGATACTTTGAAATTAATAAAGCTATCCTGTAATAAGTGATGTAATAAAGCCAAAAATGATAAATTATAAAAAATGTACTGGATGTGTTAAGCATCTTCAGATGTCTCTTAAAAATCTGTGTGTTCTAACTTGAGATTTTTGAGCTGTTTTCACACAGGGTGTCATCTACTGAAAGACTATTTTAACATTTGAGTCAACAGCTCTAATGGTGAATGTGTTCCTGTTTATTTGCTCTTAGGAATAACAACATAAATATTGCTTCTGTCCCAATTAAAATTTCAGCTTGGTAAGAGGCTGATTAACAATTGTTGTTTCACCAATTGGTCCCCCTACAATAGCTAAGTATTAATTTACCACTACAGCAGAGAATGTTCTGTTCATACAAGACAGAAACTTAACTGAACATAATATGACAGACAAAAAATTCTTGAGTTACAGATTGCGGTAATTATTTCAAATAAAAAAAAGCTGAAGTTTCATACCCAGCCTTTCAAACAACACAAAGTGTTGTCCTTGCATGGTTCACTGCACAACTGTTGCACACAATAGTGAACTTGTCAGCCCCTGTTGCCATGGAAACAAAACAAAAACACTGTCATGGCTAAATCTGACTTGAGGTTAACTCAGGATATAAGAAGCGGATATTACGTGAGCAAGCAGATCTTACACAACAGATGAGACTTTACAGTATGCATTTCTTCACAACTAATACCTGTTTAACGTGTTTCCCCCACCATTAGTCACTGTCTGCATTGCTCCTTTATAAATGCTCAAGGATGGCTATAATCAGTGAAGTGGTGTAGTCATTCCCTGGGTTGTAATTTGTTTTCAGTCATACATTGTTAAACTCATGCACGTGCTATAGGTCTAGCCTAGATTTGGGCCATTAGTCATCGCTACACGTGCCTTCCCTCATTGAGTGCAATAAGGTCAGTTAGCCCTCTCGGATTTTACCTCTTATATCTGAGTGTTACAGTCAGATAAGCAACAAGGATGAACATGATCCAGTGTGGTCAGCCTCACACCACTCAGCCTCAAACACACCTCAAACATTGCGTGTGTCACAGATATCATCCAATCTTCCACTTCCACAAAACACACGGGGCATGCTAAAGCTAGCACAGAGTAAAACCTGGAAATCAGTGGCAGCACTGCCACATGAATGGGTACACTTTGACTCAACCAACCCAGTCTAACAACAGTTCATTATATGGTCTCGAAATTTAATCTATCAATTTGTGTATAAAGTCACAAATTTTTACCTTTTTGCTGCAACATAACTTTCAGCCTATGGTATTTCAATAGCATTTTTTAATGTTTTTCCTCAACAAGACTTTTAGTCTATTATATTTCATTAGCTATTTTTGTGGATTTTGAACAACCTGAAATCTTGCTTTTGTAGCAATAAAAATTTATATAATCTAGTTCCAAATTAACAATAATATATATAACTGAAAAATTATATTCTGTGGTTTTTAATTCTGTTAATTTATCCAAAACTTTAGCCAGGGGGTTAATGTCTTGCTTCCTGAACACTGGCTGAGCCAAAGTGATCCAAATGCTAAAGGCAGGGTCACAATGACTGTGCCTTTGTCTTTGGGTGATACTTTCAAGCTGGTCAGGGTAGGTGAAACCTCAGGATCTATTCAAGACCCTGAAACAAGATATCCAACTAAACTTGTCATGCCCATTTTCTAAACTCTGCCCTCACCTAAACATATAATAGGCAGGATGACGATTTAGACTTGTTTTAGACTTGTGTTAGACTTGCAGACCCATTTAGACTTCCATCATCCAGGCACAGTTTCTGGAGAAGTTTCACAGAGCTGGGTGCACCTCAGAAGCATCTATAGACTCAGGCACGGCTCCAAACGTAAACACAGCTACTCTCTCAATAAAATCCATGTTAGCCATTTAGCAACAAGTTAGAGTCACCGGGCAGACAGAAGTGAATTCGATGTGCGAATGAAGTGGATTTGACGTGCAAATGGAGTAAACTCAAAATGTTCACGCGTCCATTTACGCGAGAATATCACGATTTATCCGTGTGCGCCATGTCTGGTGTGAACACAGCACATTTTGAAAATGCTGTTTGACTGCAGAACATCCAACACGTCTCAATAAAGACTTCTGCTTAAGACGAGTCGCCTGGACTGGGTTCTCATTTTCCCATCACTTTCTATGGAGTTTGAGAAAGCTCTCATATTTCAATTAATCCAATTAATAACCTAACCCTTATTGACTAATTTCACAGTAATATGGAGTTTGCATGTTTTTCCCATGTTCACCTGGGTTTTCCTCAGAGTGATCCGGTTTCCCCACAGTCCAAAGACATGCGCTGTAGGTGAATTGGGCAAACAAAATTAGCTATAGTGTATGATCAAACCCCAAAAAAATGGTACAAAGTTTTCACTAAAGTGATGTATATGTTCAATAGATACTCTGCATTGGTACCTTGATGGTAAATATTAGCACTTCAATTTTTGTAGGGACTTTTGGGGTATTAATGGCTCATTCCCACAAGATCAGTACAGTATGGTTCTGTACAGGTCACCCTGATCAAGACTGAGTTTCCACCAACAGTACCCATACTTGATAGGTATAGAGTACCCCAGAATGTTATGATCAACCTTATTCTTGCTCGAAGAAGAAAGTCATATTGACTATTCACATCATGTCTTGTGCATACCAGTTCATTATTTCAAAAATAGACAAGTAGCAATCTAATGTAAATAGAGAGAGGTAACAGCCATAATCTAACTATCAAAAATGGCCTTGTAAACAAAAATAGAGGACATAAAGCAGATTATGTTCTTGCTTCTTGGCATGTGGCTGTTTGTGACAAGAAAAGACAAGGTTTATTTAATCATGGTTCATTGCTGCAAACCATCATTGTAATAGTATCATTATCATTTTAATGTCTAGTTACACCCTTTTGGTACAATACTATTGTGCTAGATGCCCTCTGGAAAGCATGCCAAAATAGTGCTATTGTGAGGATTCTGCCACTTTGGTCTTGTTAATTCTTTTTTTATTGGCGTATTTTATTGTAGACCAGACACTACTCCTGTCTTGTCTTGTATATTGTGCTCGGCTCGGGTTTTCTGCACGTTTGTGTCTTTGTAGCGAGCATGCGCGTGCCCCCAAGGAGGTTCAGTTTGTTTTATTGGTGGCGTGCTGTTCTTTTCTCAGCGCGTCTGTCTACATCAGGGGTAATCAACTATATTTGTCAGAGGGCCAGGGTATTACCAGACAGTCTCCTTGGGGGCCGGACACCCAGAAAGAAAATCAAATAAAAATCTAATTTTGGCTTAACATTTTGTCAAGTTTCAAACTAGTATCAAGCATGTTGTTGAGACTTAGAAATAAAAAACAAATGTTAAGTAAGGGTATGAGGAAAAGTTATGCGTTCGTTCGTTTTTTAGCCTGTTTGAAACAAATGCTTAACACCACATTGTCCTCATTTCGGAGTGTAGCCTAAATATAGTCATAAATGGTGGTTATTCTGACAAGAGACTCGGTTGTTGTTATTTTTAGTTGCTTTAATAGTGTGGACCACTATTTTCTTTTTGATTCTCACAATTTTTCAACAAAAAAGTTGATGATCAGTGGTCTACATGATTTTGGTTTTGGTTGGCGCTGGAACTGGAACATGCATGTTGCGTGTGTAAGCGCACAGTAAGTGTTTCATTTATTGTAAACTCGTTTCTTGCATCTGTCTCGTCTTGGTGTTGTGTCAAAGCACATGGCTCAGTGTTTTTACTTTGTGGCCGCATGCTTAAAGCTATGGTCACACTGGGCTTTGTGTGTGCGAAATTCTGTCGTGCGGCGCTGCGAAAAGGGGCGGGATTAAACAAGATGATTAGACATTAAAAAAAGCAAGTGATTGCTCCATGCTTTACATTTCTGTCCAGAGAGGTCCTGTTTTGAACCTCGATTGGTTTCACGCAGCCAAGTGATGCAATTTTGCAGGTCAGAGTTCACAAAGCTTGAACTTTGCACCGCAGCAACTTGCGAAACTTGACGCATGACCCTGCGTTTCCGGTCTGACGCATTCACGTGCGTATGAATGGAAGTCTATGGGAAGAAAAGTCAAGTGTGACCGCAGCTTTAGCATTGTGTTTCAAGTGAACATGCGGTTAATGAGTTCTCTCATTGTCTGCATGTTCTAGCCCCATTTTACATGAGCACATGGCTTGTGTTGTTTCTTTGCGTCATGTGCTCTTCTGTATATGTCTAGTCCCACCCTCCTTGATTACTCATTATTAGTTTATTGTGTTCACCTGTTTGCTTGTTGATTCTTTCTGTCTCCTGATGTCTGCTGTCCTGTGCCATTTTGTCATCGTTTATTGCCTTGTCTAGACGTGTACAGCCCTGCTCTTTCCTGCCAGCCCAGATTGTTTGTTTATTTGTTTAGTTAATGTTTTCCACCTCTGGGTAGTTTTTGTTGCTTTTAATTTTATTTTACAATTGATAAACCCATGTTTTTGTCCCAGCAATTGAGTCCTCATCCTTACCGAACCCGAACCTGGACAGCTATGGTACGGTTCACTATTTCGATACCTTCGACAATGAAACCAGACATAAATATGCATTGTATCGCTCTGTAAAAATGGGACATAATATTTACCCTGAAGGTACCAGTACGGGCCCTTTCAGTATAAATGTGTACCTTTTAAAAAGGTGCTGCCCCTGTGACAAGTTGTTGCTTTACTTCTGAAAGTCAGTGATGAAGATTGTGGCAAAACGTACCTCATGCTTTTTTCCTTTAGATCTGCAGGTAGGCCTACATATGGAATATTTCTCACGTCTCTCAGCCACCGAACCAATCTGACAAAAGCTGATCTGTGCTGCAATGGGTTGTGCAAGTTAATGGATGAGTGACCTGTGGGTCAGACTGTGTAGTTCAGCAGGGCAGTGCCGCAGTACTCACCGCAACACTAAAGCACTTTATTCTTTTTTGTTGTTGTTCTTATTGCTTTTTGTTCTCCAAACAACTCTGCGTAAATGACAGGATGGCACTTTATGTCAACAGGGTTATGGTACCTGCACTAGTACAAAGAGAACTGAGAATTAACTATGATATGAACAATTATAGTCACAGTTTGTTTTGGGGTATATGAGTGTAAATAATCCAATTGCACAACATCAATGTTGCAGAGGCAACAGAAAATGCCACGGAAAGGACAAATGGACTGCAAAGAAAAGCATGGTGGCTATTCAGAATTAGCGCTGTCAGCCAGTGTTATTTATCGTATGTAATAAAAATTAAATATCTTTTAATTCAGATCGTGTTGCAGCTGTATATCTTGACTACAGCAGTATTATTTCCAAAAAGACCCATTGTGTCCCACTGAAACAGCACAGTGAAAAAAGAAAATGTCTGAAAGAACAAATATTTCATTTTATTTTTACTATTTCAGGGTTGATGCAGTCTGAATAACCCATATAGCAAATTCCATCTCACAGTTATTGCAATTAGTCTGCTGGGAAAAAAAATGTCTGCCTAGTAAACCGTAAAAGCTCCATGCAATTTTTCTTCAAAAAAGCCGACTGTTGTCAAAGAGAAATGTGTTTATTGCTTCTACACCCAACCTCGGTCAAGAAACTAATGCTCATATTCAGTATTAAGGCCCGCTCACACCAAAAACTATAATGATAACCATATTTGCATCCACACCAGAGAACAATAATGATCTGTTTATTCTAAGCCAACGTGCCTCAGTTTCAAAGTAATGAAAATTGATGTACTTGATCTGCTGCTGCTTTATGTTTCACTAAGACAGGGGGGAAATAGATGCTGTTGGATGGATGAGATCCTTTAAAGATGAGAGGAGTAGTTGGGAGAATTTATCACTATTTAGAGTTTTATCAGAACTAATTTTTGCTGTTGAATTTGTAATGATCTTACCTCTGTTAATGCATACCATTCATTCCAATGGTATAATCCATAATTCCAGATATCATTTTTGAAACAGCTTTAACTCATCAAGCACTAGTAACAATTAGCTCCTCAGTGTACTCTGCAGCTTTAAATGAACAAGCTCTTAACATTCGAATGGATTCTGATTGGCCTTTTTTGAGCAGTATAGTTTCTGTACATTTGTTTTGTTTTATATTGAGAATGTTTTTTTTAACTATATGTCTATCGTAATTGTTTTACAGTAGTAATCATACTTTGTGTGAAAGTGCCTGTAACATCAGTATCCCATCAGTAGAAACACTGCAATTCTATTTTAAAGACATTGTCAGCAAAGATCCTCTTTTGCTAGTTAAATGGCATCCATCAATAATATTTTGAAATTGTAAAAGATAAGTATAACCATTTAGTACAATCAGCAAATTATTAATTATATAACACATACAGAAATTAGGCAACAGATGCCATTTACTGTACACTAGAGGGTAGATACTATTAACACAAGTGTAAACACCAATTATAATCTGTTTACAGCAAGTAAAAATTGTGTAATAGCATATTGGTAAGAAATAACGGATAAACAGCAATATATTCTTATAACTCTGTTCAAAAATAGTAATAAGTGTACTTACTGTAGATGCTTTTTTGAAAGACTAGCAGATATTTGTGTCTCTGTATTAAGGCTATATTCTAAACCTTATATTACCAGATTAAATATAAATGTGAATATTTGTCAAATGGATGCCACCCTTTTATCTACCTCCTAACCCTTTACACTTTTATATTAAATACCCATTACCCTTTTATTTACATTTTCACATTTCTTATTTGCTTTTGTTTTAAACAAATGCCTTTCTATGGAATAAAGTGATGAAAACATTAGTTTCTTCTACAAGCCTTACTACATACTACACTGAAGTTGTTAATGGATGGACATTATTTATAATTTTGACTGTTCCAACCAGGCACTGGAGGCCAGAGATAGAGATAGAGTTTCTACAAGCACGTCAAGATATTTGGACTTAAACTAAACATTTTTGCAGTGATGAAATAGATTAACCATTTTGGGATCAGATAATCTGAAATAAATAATAAAGTGTCATAGAAACAAATGATAGATTAATAAAGATGGGCCATTTTGCAGTTACCCAAAACAAATTATCTCATGTTCAGCAACTAGAGACTGATCTAAACCAGTGGTAGATTCCAGAAGCTCTGACCACAATAGAGTTGTTCTTGAGGGGGGTTTCACGAGTGTTGAAGGCCTGCTTTTACGCTGCTGTCTTAAAATATAATGGTTGCCTTAAAATATACTAGTTGTCTAAGTCTAAAACTGCATTGTGTGGCAGAGTAGTTTTGTAAATGTCTCTTATATTTGGTCCTCCATGGTGAAATCCAGCAAGTGGATTTATACTTTGATGGTTTCGATACTGTTAATATTCCACTGAACAGTATTGCATCAAACAACCTCTCAGTCAATCATATTTGAGAACCAGAACAAACTGTAAATGGATATAATGAAATGTGTTTTAAGGAGTTGTTTAATTATGCCCCTAGAGCACAAAACCAGTCAAAAGTAACTTGTATTTATTTATTTACATCTTTAACAACATTTGCCTGAGATGCATCAACACAGCACAGAGGTGCTCACGGCAACCTGCATTCGATTCCCAGCTTGAGGTCCTTTGCAAATCCTTCCGCTCTCTCTGCTCCCCTCACTTTTCTGTTTGTAATCTCCACTGTCCACTACATTTTAAAAAAGAAAATCTGGAATCTGAAGGTCTGAAGGTTAAGTATTTAGCAATGCATATTATTTAACACTAAACACAAACTGAATTTTAATGTATTTACAGGTAAAAATGTCCAGAATATTTTCATTGAACAAGATCTTTATTTAATATCAAACCTTCATTATATATATATATATATATATATATATATATATATATATATATATATATATATATATATAATTTTTTTTTCTTAATTATTATTATTATTATTTTATTTTATTTTATTTTTGCCATAAAAGCAAAATCAACCATGCCAAGGCAACCTTTTCTAGCTGTAAGAGCCTTTAGTACTTTAGTAACCATTCCTTTCCCCATCGGGAGGGGAACTTCAATGCTATGTTGAAGACTTCCACTATGGGGAAATCTATGGAAAACGGCACAACGATTGAACCTTACCACATCGCTGGTGAGAGGTTTGCCAGGCTGCAGTGTGAGCGCACCTGCATCACCAGAGGCATAGCCTTCCAACGTGCCCCCTGGTCCTAACTTATCTTACTTACCTGAGAAGCTTCACTGGTTCTGGGAGTCTTAAAAAGCACCTAGTTAATTCTAGGGATTTAGGATACGACAGTACGTTGGTAAAGAATCCAATCCCAATAGGGAGGACACTGCAGAGGCCACCCGCTGCCCAGTAGGGGAGACCTTGTAGCAAGAAGGCATATGGACTAGCCCTAAAAAGGGGGAGTGCACAAATGAGAAGATGGTTAGCGGGGAGGGAAGACACGAGCCCGCCTAAGAGGGGGGACTACATCGTGGCTGAGTAAGCATATGGGATCGCCAGCGGGGATCGCACATAGCAGGCACCTATACCCAGAATGCGGGCCGACCAGTGGGCATGCCAACAATGTAAAGGGCCAAGTACCTGACTCCTCCGCGGAGTCGGATGCTGGGGCCTTTGAGGATCTGTGCAGGGTTTGTCAATTGGGGAACTAAACTCACAGAGCGAGAAAGCGCACGTATGTCTGTGTTAGAGAGAGAGGCGCAGCAAGCGTGTTACAACACCCAACTGAATTTCCTCATTTACTGGGGTTTCCCAGCACTTGTGAGGAAACCGGCTCTACTCTTAGATTGTACTCTCAGAGTACAATGTACATATATTTGCAAAGCGCGAACAAGACACAGCAATGAAAAGGCTGGGTATGCCTCCACACCAGGCAGCGCTTGCAGGTGCACTACCTGGTCCTTAAACGGTGTGGTGTGGCACATATCCAGGCCAGGGTCTCAGGATAATGTGAGAGTAGGCCGGCCGAATTCCAGGCACGAGTCACTGAAGATGCCTCCAGGTCCCCGACCTTCTTAATCGATGCCAACGCAACCAGTAGAGCTGTCTTTAAGGACAGAAATCTCAAGGATACTGAGTCGAGTGGTTTGAAAGGATCTCTGCGCAGACTCGCAAGCACTACCGCGAGATCCGAAGAGGGCATGAGAGGGGGGCGTGTTGGATTTAATCGCCTCGCACCTCTGAGGAACCGGATGATGAGGTTATGCCTTCCCACGATGCTGCTATCGACCGCGTCATGATGAGTGGAAATGGCAACCACGTAAACCTTCAGTGTGGAGGGTGACAGCCTTCACTCCAACCTATCCTGAAGGAAAGAAAGCTAAACGCTGATCTGACAAGTTTAGGGGTCTTCTCGGTAAGAAGCGCACCACTATGGACCACCGTGGAGGTTCCAGAGATCTGGGCGAGGGTGCCAGATGGTGCCCTGTCCCTGAGAGAGAAGGTCCTCTCTCAAAGGGATCTGCCAGGAAGGGGCCGTCGCGAGGAGGGAGAGTTCTGATATCCAGGTACGGGGGCCAGAGAGGAGCAACTTGCAAGACCAGCTCCTCATCCTTCCTTGCACAGTAGCTGTGCGAGCAGGCACACTGGGGGAAACTCATATTTGAGCATGCCACGAGGCCAGCTGTGAGCCAGTGCATCCATGCCGAGGGAGCCCTTGGCCAGGGAAAAGAACCACTGGCAGTGGGCGTTTTCGGGGTAAGCAAACAGGTGGACCTGAGCTTCCCTGAAGCACACCCATATCAGCTAGACAGACTCGAGGTGGAGTCTCCATTCTCCTGGACGTAGAAGCTGTCCTAAAAGCACATCGGCTGCATGGTTGAGCTCGCCCGGAATGTGAATGGCACGCAGCGATTTCAGCAGCGTATGACTCCAGAGGAGCAGACGTGAGCGAGCTGAGACATGCGGGAGCATATACCCCCCCATGCGGTTGATATACGGTACCATCGTCGTGCTGTCCGTCCTGACCAGCACATGCTTCCACTTCAGCACCAGTAAAAAACGGCACAGAGAGAGATACACTGCCAACAGCTCCAGGCTGTTGATATGCCAATGCAACCGGGTCCCTTTCCAAAGACCCGCAGCTGCATGCTCGCAACACATGGCCCCCCAGCCCATACTGGAAGCATCGGTCGAAATGACGATATGCCTGGACACTTGCCTTAGAGGCGCTCCGGCCTGTAGGAACGCAGGGGCTGTCCAAGAGCTAAGGACCCAACAACACAGCACAGTGATAGGCACCCGGTGTCCACCATGCGTATCTGGGGACTCGATCGTGAAGCCAGTGCTAAAGCGGTCTCATATGGAGCAATCCGAGCGGCATGACAGCGGCTGCGGATGTCATATGCTCCAGGAGCCTCTGAAAAGATTTCAGGGGGAGCACTGCTTTCCTGTCGAACTCTCTCAGACAGATCAGCTCGGCGTGTTCTCTGGAAAGCCAGACCAACAGGTTGACCGAGTCCAGCTCTAACCCGAGAAAAGAGATGCTCTGCACAGGGGAGAACTTGCTCTTGTCTTGGTTGACCTGAAGCCAGAAGGCTTAGAAGATCTGGCCTTCTTATTATCCTCCACGTAACACCCATCTAGTCAGTCCGGCCACGGGGCTAGGGGATGAACCATCTCCAGACCCACGGCCAAAGCAGCCTAGGTAAACACGGCCATCATGGCTGCTTCTGGATCTGGCGCTGCGCTCACCACCCCGGAGGGAGGGAGTGGGTTCGGTTCCTCGTGATAGTCCACCCTCCGATGCAACAATGGACATCTGATTCTTGGTATCATCAAGTGAAAGGGTGACCATCCAGGAGGACAGAGCGCTTCTCTCGCTCGAGGCTTGGAAGGAGCATAAGGTCCACAAGCCCGAAGGTGGTGGATTTACTCCCACTGTAACCCTCAGATCTGCCTGTGTGCCGCATTGCGGGGGACAACTGGGGTGGGTCGCCCTTTTGCAAGACCGAGCTGCAATCTTAACTGCGCAACAGACACGCCATAACAGTGACGGGATGCACTGTCAGCAAGCACTGCATTAACATACTGGACCTCCAGACATGCAACGCAGTGCTCTTGCCCATCATTCGGGGACAGGGAACCACCGCATCCAGAAACGCACCACATCGGAACGACATCTTGAAAAAGATGCACTGCACGACCTTGTTGCTCTTTTAGGAAACTTTTTTAGGAAACCCAGCTCGATTGTCTGCCGCCACGTATTGCACACTCTGGAACGGGAGAAGTAGCCTGCTTTCTTCATGAAAGGATCTGAAAGCGAAAAGGATGCTTTGGCGTGGCACAATCGGCGTCTATAAACAACACTGATTGTAATTGATGCCAGCTGTGCATGCTGACGCTGCCAACTCATTGGCATTTCACTGGCCTGTTATATTACCCTTTCAGATGATTGGATTCTGACGAAATCCCCATAGTGAAAGTTTTCCACATATATGCTATAGCATTGAAGTTCCCCTCCCTATGGGGAACACATTTTACCCTTCAAATCAAAATTCTGAAACAAGAGACACCAGTGGATTTTAAGTGTAAAAAACAACTTTCAGTCATTTTTGTGTTAACTACACTCATTTCATTTGATAAAGTAGACTGTTGGGTTTTACAGTGTAGTACACAGTTCTTTATCCTTTGATGGACTAAAAAGAAGTTGCACAGGAATGTGAACTAGAAGTGTATTTTAGCATGCTTTTTTACATTTTGTATATTATTTTCATATACTCTTGTTATATATACTTTAAATTAGTCATACATATACAGTACTTACAAATGTTTAAAAGTAGGATTTAAGTGTATTTGTAACTATATGTAGTTTTTTTTTAAATACTGATAATGTATGTTAAATGCACATTTTAGTTCAATTTCATTGATGTCTCAAAATAGCATTGAGAACACTTAACTGGTCTTAAGTTTATATTAAATTGTGTTTAATACTAATTCTTAGTACATTAAATACAAAATTAGTTTGGGAAAATAGAGCACTTTTAATACAGTATTTAGCACACTTCTATTACAATTTGTATATTCTTTTAATATATTACAATTATACTTTAAATTAATTATAAATATATTTTTAAATGTTTAAAAGTAGGGTTCCAGTGTATTTCCAGTTGTTACTATTTTTTTTAAATACAGATATAGTATGTTAAAAGCACATTTTAGTTCAATTTCAGGGTGTCTCAAAATAACACAGTTGAGTACACTTAGATGGTATTAAGTTCATCTTAAAATATACTTAATACTATTTTTAGTACATTAAGTACAAAATTAATGTGCGAAAACAGAGCACTTTTAGTACTAAGTACTTAGTGTACTTATAGAGAATTTTAGCAAACTTTTCAGTCAGAATTATTAGCCCCCGTTTATTTTTTCCCCAATTTCTGTTTAACAAATAGAAGAATTTTTTTCAACTTTTATAATAGTTTTAATAACTCCTTTCTAATAACTGATTTATTTTATCTTTGACATGACAGTAAATAATATTTTACTAGATATTTTTCAAGACACTTCTATACAGCTTAAAGTGACATTCAAACGCTTAATAAGGTTAAATAGGTTAAATAGGCAGGCTAGGGTAATAAGGCAAGTTATTGTATAATGATGGTTTGTTCTGTAGACTATCGAAAAATATATAGCTTAAAGGGGCTAATAATGTTGACCTTAAAATGGTTTTTAAAAAATTAAAAACTGCTTATATTTTAGCTGAAGTAAAACAAATAAGACTTTCTCCAGAAGAAAAAATATCATCGCACATACTGTGAAAATTTCCTTGCTCATCATTTGGGACATATTTAAAAAAGAAAAAAATTCCAAGGGGAGCTAATAATTCTAAGATAACTGATCTAAGAGTTCAACTGTATACTTAATACTATTTGTTAGTACAATAAGTACAAAATTAGTGTGTGAAAATAGAGCACTTTTAGTACATTACTGAAACGTGTACTATAAGTATACTTAAATAACGTGTATTTTAGTGCACTTTATTTTTTACCTGGGTATACTTTTGCTGTGATACCTGAATGTTTGTCATCAGTGTATCATCCTGGAGTGACTTGTCATTCTCTTAATCACAAAATAAACACACAAATGATATATTCATATAATAGTAAAAAACAGTAGTTCCAAAAGCATTTGATAAGTATGATTTGAGCAATATGAATGTTTTCACAGGCTTTGAAATTCACTTGGACAGATGAGGAAATTTAGACTGCTATGACAGTTTGGTTCTAAAGTATATACATAAATGAAAGGCTATAGAGATCTACTGATGGATTTAAGACTAGTTTGAATGACTCCCTTTCATTGGATGACACGTTGACATTACAGTGCAGAATGGCTCTTTCAGAATTCCTTTAATTATTCTGAATATTGTATAAGCTTCTTTTTATGTGTCATAGAACTGAAGAAAGGCTCTAGAGAGCGCTTGTAAATGTCACATCCTTTTAATTTGCACATAAAAATCAGTCTCTTACAGGCTTTCATAGACAAACCCAGTCGGAGAAGGTCTCGTTTTAAAGTTTGGCTACAAACGTTCACATAGACCCTCGTTGGCCACTCAAATGGCATCAATAAGATTGTAATGTAGTAAAACCAAGCTGCAGAAAAATGATCCTACAAAATATGATCAGACAAAAATGGTTATAGCGAAAAGAAAGAAGAAATATCTGCAATGTTCTTTAAATAAGGGAAGAAAAAGCCTATCAGAGCTTATAATGGACAGGGGATCTTTTCTCCAATTGAACCAGTGATCTGGAAAAGACACAGATTGTACAAAGCTGTTGCTTTTGTCTCTTGATTTCCAGCATCACTGCAGAGGATGATCACCACTGTATCATCAGCTACACAGCAGGAGTGTGAAGGTTAGATTTTTATATATATATATATATATATATATATATATATATATATATATATATATATATATATATATATATATATATATATATATATATATATATATAAACAAGAATGCTAATCTAATACTATACTACTACGGGTTGTTTACGGTATTTTTGCCTTTTACGGGTTATGGATAAAAAAAGAAAAACATTCAAATAATCAGCTCTATTAACAACAAGCAACATTAATGGTTTAAGGCTACAAAATGAGCCAGATGATGCATTATCCCACCTAAGAGGGTCTTTTTTCTTTTGCACAATTTACTGTATTTGGCCACAGAAATGATTACAACGGTTATAGGCTGAGAGCAGGAGCTGTTTGAAATACAGGCATGAAATGAAGAGTCTGTTGTGGCATATTGTGAAACACTCAGTTGCCACAGGGGAGATCAACATCCAGCAGACAAAGACGCCTGACTGACTGATTGACTAAAATTGAGCAGTTAAGAGCAACAGAGACATAGCATTTATCATTCATACCACTGAAGTTCTAAAGTGCTTTTCAAACCAGAACAGAAGAGGCGAAACTGCAGAACACATATATTTTGATCAAATCTCCGTATTGAAATGTGATTTTTGTTCTTTTTTGTTGAATAAGCAGTGCGGAGACGAGAAGCAAATCAGTTAATCTGTTCATTTATTCTTCAGATTTAGTTAAAAGCTCTATATTCAAGTGCCACTGTGACAATTAACCCCATATAGTCTAACAACATGCAACTCTAATGGGGGCATGTCGTCAGCAAATGTCAACACGTGTTCAGCTGTATTTTTTGCCCTATGATTTCTTTGTGTAAGATAGATCAATTTCTCCATTATAATTTTGTGTCTATTTTATTTCATAAACATCCTATTTGATAGTACAATTATTAATCCTTTGACAGTAAAGGAATTCCAATCATTTATAAATAGAGAATAATTCTCATCTATAAATTACTATGTTATCTTGGCTCTAGTAGTTCATAAATGCAAAAATAATAATAATTAATTAAATAAATAAATAAATAAATAATGTGGCCCTAGACTACAAAACCATTCATAATGGCCATTTATGTAAATGGAGATTTATACATAGTCTGAGAGTTAAATATGTTTTAATTAAATATGCTTTAATATGTATAGTTTGTTAGAATAGGACAATATTGTCCAATACAATATTGGACAATACACAACTATTTTGGAAATCTTTAATCTAAACATTCAAAAAAAATTTAAAAATGTTGAGAAAATTCCCTTTAAAGTTATCAAAATGAAATTCTTAGCAATACATATTTAAATTTTAAAATTGTGCTGATTTAAAACAGGAGGAAATTATCAAAATATCTTCATTGAACAAGATCTTTACAAGTTGGTACAAGTTGGTACAACTTGGTTTTGGGATCAGGGTAACATATATGCCTAAATAAATAGCGAATTAAAGGTGCAGTAGGTGATTGTCTTCAGAAACATTTTTTGTTGTGCTGGTTGAAAGTCTCTTTACATTCCAATAGCACTGATTAAAGTAAATAATCCAAATGTATTTATATGTATTTTTATATTCTGGGTAAGCCATAAGACTAAAAAATGTTCATCCAATTAAAATTTGTCAGGACAACAATTCCCATAATTCTGATAAGTAGCCCAAACTGACTGTCAACAAATGTATATTTGTACAACTGTGCACCTCTGTTCACACAGATCTGCCATTTGCGTGTATACGCACACCTTGGACACGAGTGACAGCCGTAAAAACAAATTCTGAATCAAAACTTTTTAAAATCCTGAATCAATATTGAAGTTGCTTTTGCACACTGGAGGATGACACCATGGCTGGACTATTTCTTTTGGACAGGTGATATTGTGTTTTAAAAGTATTTTAGTCATGCAAAGCTAATGTAGATTTTGTTGTTTTTAAATGGGTTACAGTATATGCACAGAAGTGTTGTTCGGCGACTGAAATCTTCCGGCGAAAGATTGATGTGATTATTTGCAGTTTTATGAGGTACCTTTTACAGCATCGAGGATGTAGATTTTTATTTAACAATAAAACGCAACTAAATGGCACTCTTCCGCCTAGCCTGCTTTACTGAGGTGAAGTTGGTTTTATATTCAAAAATGTTTGAACAATGACAACCTTTAATGCGGTCCCTATATTGTTTACCATGCTACTTTGAATATTAGGTCTGAAATAGCATGCAAGTATGGCGTAGTAATAAGTGTAATTCCTGCATGCTGCCAGTCAACCACTAAGTATACTGTAGTCGCTTTAGGACAAAGTGTGTGAGAGAGTGAGACCAGCGAACCTTGCACGCATGAAATATTGCACATTCTTGGCTCTTGACAAGTTTTTCTAGCTACAGGTGTTAGATTTAATTAAAGTCCCTTTAAGGCATTTAATTTCACTGGGCAGCCATCTTTGAAATGCCTCTCGGGCAGTATGCTCGGGCATTCTGTCTGAATGGGGAAACATCAAATTCTCCAAAACTGGTTGCCAAGCTTACGATTGAATTTTATTTAAGAAATCACCAATAAAATGAAACAACAACTGTCTATTTAATACAATTATTAAACGTCCAAATCAAACAAAATCTGCAAAAAAAAATCAAGTTTGGTCCAAGCCTCTCCCCCGGAGTATTATCAGTCTATGGCAATCGCTGATTGGCTCCTGTACTAGTAGGCGGGGATTGATTCACCATATTGACATTTACACTTTTCCCCATTCGAAAAGATACATGTGACATGTATTATGTATTCTATAATCCTTGATATAATACAGTTTTTCATTCAGAATTGTAGTATTATAAAGTTTTCTAACTGGTGAATAACATGATCTAGTGGGTCTCTGTTATCTTAAATGTGCATGTTAGTGATTTCACGAGGCGTGGCTTTGGACAGAAGGGGAGGGATTGTGTTTCAAACATATTATGCTAACCGGATAGCATTTTGGCAGATCACCTATACTGCATCTTTAATATTCTAATGATTTTTGGAATAAATAGAAAATTGATCCTGTTGACTGTTTGACCTTTTGGCTATTCTGGTACAACTTAGTTTTGGGGTCAAAGTAACATATGACCCGTTTCCACTGAGTGGTACGGTACGGTTCGGTTTGGTACGCTTTTATGGCCGTTTCCACTGTCAAAAGGCGTACCGAACAGTACCATACCACTTTTTCAGCACCCTTTCGAAAGGGTACCAAACACGAGAAAGGGTACCAAAAGGCGGAGCTAGACGTGCAGCTGAACGCTATTGGTTTACAGAGATACGTCATTGGCTTATGCAGCAAGCCAGAATGAAAACAAAAAAACCGCCATGTTTGAAATACACAGCGAGAGATTATAGCAGAATTATAAATACATATAATAACAAAGTATGGTCAATCTGGGCTCAAACAAACCTTGTCGTCTTCTTGATGAACAGCCACAAAGGCATGGAGTAGAGCAGATTTACCCTGTGCCTCGTAGTTTTTTACAAGGCAGTCTGAAGTGCGAGCGGCTTCTTGAGCTGATGATAACCTGTGCTTGATTATTGACGAGCTTTTGAAACCGATCCCGTCAGACACTGACAAACGCGAGAGTGAAGCGCGAAAAAGCAAAGGAGGAGCCAGAAAAAAAGGAGCACATTATCTTTCAGCAAACATGAACAAAATAAATGCCATGTATATATATTATCTTCACATTTTGGACTAATATGAACTGGGAATGATGGAATTACTGTCTAACTGAGGCTACATGTGCTGCTGAAGATTACAGACACAGATGAGAGGTTTTCAGACTGTGGGCTATATTTTGTGTTGTTTTTTAACCTAAATGCGGGCGAAATGTCTGTTGTGTGTAGTTCGTCTGTAGTTGGTAACATATCGGAGACTGTTAGGGTCTGTATGTGTTTATATATGTTCATTTATTTATTTAATATAATTACAGATGTTACAGTAGGCTGTTTCGCACGGTCATTGATCTGCAGTTATAATCAACTCATGTTCATAGAAAAGTTAGTAATAAACATTTATACACAAGTATTTATGTGTGTAAAGCATCTGTTTTGTGAGAAGTACTTCTCATATGATATGTGAGCAACCCATACAGCTTTATTGTACACATTTCCTCGAGCGAAAATGACGTTGACTGAAACTTTCTATCATACACCACGCCCACCAAAATGGTACCATTGGTAGAGGAAACGCAAGCCTGATAAAGGTGACCCGTACCAAACCGAACCGTACCGTAACGTACCAGTCAGTGGAAACGAGCCAATATATGTCTAAATAAATACCAAAATACATCTGTCCATTAAAGCGTTTTTAACCAGCTGGTGGTACTTGAGAACGCTTTGATGGCAGAGCATTTGAGAGAAGTCTGGGTGCAGACCTGGTGCAGATGCAATCTGAGCTGCATCCAATTCTTTTTAATGCACTCATCTAACCCCACCCTTAGCCAATGCGTAATTTGTAAATTGAGAGGTCCTGGAACAGACAGGGCTAACGGATCCGGCATGTTACCAGAGGAGGGTGAGGTCCCAACAAACACATCTACTTTGTAGTGATGTCTGTACAACGTTGTAATTTTGCTTGTTACATTGTTACAACGTAGAAATGTAAGACGCGAGAAGGCTGTAGCAACGTTGTTGTGTGACATTCATCAACCGTGAGACGACGTTCTTAATACATGTATTAATGTTTTTCCTGGAAGTTTATCAATACTGCCTAGAATACAGGATAAGCAGAAATAATTTTAAATATGGTTTATTCATTTATCCTCTTTAATTTAAAAACTGCATATGTAAACTTTTTATGTGTAAAAATGTATATAATGTATAAAATGTATATATAAAACGTATATAATCAAACTTTTTTCTTATATATTTCACGATATTTAATGCATACAGTACAGATCTAATAAGCAAACAGTATAAAATAAGGTTTAGATTGCATTAAATAATTAACACTGGACACTAGGCATCGAAGCTCTGGACTGGAGAATACAGCAGCCCATGGAGCGCAGCCGAAGGCCAGGCGTAGTAGGGAGAATGCAGTCAGAGAAAGAAACAAATGCAACAGAGAATCCAGTTCAGAGATGGATCCACAGCAACCACAAGTCAAAATAGGCAACAAACAAGAGAGGACTGATTAGAGCTTGACACA
This sequence comes from Danio aesculapii, assembly GCF_903798145.1. Taxonomy (NCBI): domain Eukaryota; kingdom Metazoa; phylum Chordata; class Actinopteri; order Cypriniformes; family Danionidae; genus Danio; species Danio aesculapii. The sequence continues at coordinate 55,692,719 of NC_079452.1, forward strand.
GCAGGACTACACAAATGACCACTGATGTCTTATTTAGCAAGAATAAATAAAGCAATACTCACGTCTCCTCGGTCGTTGTTGAATGAGACGCCGAACGGTCTGTTGAAATTTAAACTGATTCATTGATGACGAGTAAATGTTGTACAATGGTCATCCATGCAGCCTAAGCACAACCTAAAACAACGGCCATTTTAACAAAGTTAACAAGGGTGTCGTGGACGAAAGTGAAGAGCGGAAGGCGGGGGGCTGTTCGCGGACTAAAGTGAAGAGGGTTTGGGAGTCGCGGAAGTGAAGAGTGGGGAGGGCGGTGTGCGTGTGAGGAGGTGGATTGGCAAAATGAAGTGCCAGATCCAAATCTGGCTTGTTCCGGCACAAATTAAGCCCTGCCCTTAACCCTACCCCTCACAATGATGTAATTAGCTATAGTGAGTGCATTGTGTCTGACATTGCATCACTTAGATAGTCTCAGCTTGCATCATCATGGCTGCATCCAGATACTATTGGACCATTTTTCCAGCTGAGACTCTTTGGTTCCCGATTTGGAATCCATGGCAGTAACGCATACTGATGTCTCATTTCAAAAACATATTACTGAATATAAAATGAAGTAATCAGTGATATTAACTCATCCTTTGTTGTTCAGTCATTGTACAAATACAGTAGGATCAACACAATCTCACGGCAATTCGTAACGTTTTGATTTAGTGGCTAATTCGTATGATCTAATTCGTACAATTTAGTATGATTTGCTCATCCCCTAATGACAGTTGGGTTTAGGGGTGGGGTTAAGTGCCACGCCTCCTTTTTAAAAATCACAATTTCGTACGACAGAATTCGTATGAATTCATACAAATTAGCCACTAAACTGACAAAACGTAAAAATACTTGGATTTTCTCGTGAGATCAGGCTGGTAGGATAGTTGGTCTGTGTATTTCTTCCACCCCTCTTCCACTAATTGGACGACTGAGTGACAGTGATGAATGCTAGTATGTTTTACCTAAAGTTAAAGTTATCAGCTCAGCAACAACAACAAAAAAATGACACACCAAATGAAGTTGTAAAATATTATTATGCTGGTGCATCAAAATTCAGCATAATCAGTTTTCCAAGGACATAAAACAAAGCTTTACATATAACAGATGGCATACCAACTAGCATTTAGAAAATAGGAACTTTTCATGAGTCTAAAAATGTACATCAGAAAAGCTTTATGAATGATTTACACAAAAATCCATTCTGCTTGTGTTTCATGAATGAGGCCTGATGTGTGCTAAGGACACTCTGTGCAAATGCACATTATTTAACAATTCAGTCTGCTCTGAGCAACCTCTGAGCTATTTCACCACCTCGCTAGCATTTCTTACATTTCTACAATTTTACATTTCTACCTCATTCAACATTGCCCTTCTTATGTTTAATGTGTTCGTCAAGTATATTGCTTTAGTTATGTTTAATGTGCTCTTATGTTAAATTACTTTTGTAAGGACCATGTGTACAGTACAGTACAGTGTACATGTGTTTTGTCAGTGTCTCTGCATCAGAAACAACATTTGTACTGTATAGTGTGTGTCAAAGAATGACAATAAAATGTAGTTAAGTACAGCTGTACCACATACAGTTTTATATAGTACAGTACAGTATATGCTCCACTATTACACTGTTAGAAATCAAAGTACAAAACCTGTCACTGTGTGGTACTTTTTCAAAAGATACATTTTTATAACTTACAGGTAATATGAGGTATACATTTGTACTTTTTAGGTATTAATATGTTTTAGGGATGTAATATGGACCTGTTAGGTACAAATGTGTACCTTTATTTCTGAGAGTGATTGGGCAAGTTGTGACAAAGGTCAACATTTGTTAAGCTATATTTTCTTTCAGTGCAATACAAGTGAAGACCTTCACCATAAGCAATCTTTTGGACATTATTTGTGTTTATGCCAATAAAGACCATTTTTAAAGAGTGTAGCTTTATGTACAGCTAAGAATTTAAAATAGATAAGCCAATTTGCTTTTATAAATACTTTAAGCAATAAAGTTCTCAAAACAACTAATTTGTAAACTGTTCAACATAAACTTTTTTTTCATCACAATCTTACAGAGTGTTCACACCAGTAGTTATGTATTATTCAATTCTGATGCTTGTAATGGTCAACATCGCAATGAGGAAAAAACAAGAATGCTTGAGCATTCTGTACATACAATGGTTGCATTCTGTGACATCATATCCTGTTTTTGGTTTGTTTATATGTCTAGTCCACACCAGAGTTTGTTTGAAAGTGGACTTGGATAAAAATCATGGTTTCGCGGTATAGTAATTACTGCTGTGATTACTGCTCTAAAATAAGTTGTTTTAAAATATCTGGGTAAAAAAAATTATAATAATTTTCCGCATTGAACACATTTAAAACATTTTAAATATTTTGGAAGGTTAAACAATTTAAATAAATCTATTTTCATTAGATTTAAAAACACATAACAACTTGATGAACTTAATGAAATAGTCATAAAAACACATTAAAAAATTACATATACCTTAGGAACAATATAACAGCAAATGTCATTTCGGCTATCGTTCCATGCCTAGTGTGGGCTCAACATTTGGATCAAACCAAGGTTTGTGTGTCAGTATTCACACTTATTTACAAAACCTAAAAGAGCAAATACTAGCGTTTGTTCAAACTACAGGCTTTTTACAGTGAAACCAGCAAATGTGAAGTGTTTTGGGATTTTGCTGGGTCATTGTGTTAAACCATTTGTTTTTTGTTGGTAAATATAGTGTCATAAAAGAATGATATAAAAACGCTATAAAAAAGCCACGTCTGCTGGCTTTGTAAAAAGAAGTGGTAGGTGTTATAAGAGAGACTAGTAATAGATAAACACAAACCTTACAGTATATTACCCTTGCACATTTGCCACATTACTCAAGTTCACAAAGTAAACTATAATGTGGACAAATCTGTGATGAAGCTGAAAGTATAGGCAGGTATTCTGGTGGCCTTCAGGTTCTGCAATAATTATTCTCCCTCTCCAGGCATCTTCGCTTGGTGACTTTGTAATGCTAATAAATGAAACCATTCAAAGATAAGACCATTACTCTCTGTACAAAATGCACAAAGTTTTCCTCATGGCAATGTGAAGTTTTTTTAGCTTTGACCAATACCATCGGGGGAAATTTCACTCTGAGACTCATTATTTCACCTCATCAGATTATCATATGCTGAAGCCCGGAAGGCAACATTATTTTCAGTGAATCAGTGTGTACCAACCATGACGCCATTCACCTAAAGCATTTCTGTAATTGGCTAATTAAAAGATGAGGTTTTGTAATGATATTGTCTTTAAGGACCCTCAATCAGATTAGAGTTTAAATAAGAAACCTACAGCAGTAAGTGTTCGTTTTGAAGAGGGGAAGAGAATTTCTGCATGAGGAATGGAATTTCATAATGATCCTTCACAACAGAAGGATAGCTCACCAAAGAAAAAGAAAGTTCTTACGTCATCTACTCATGCCATTCCAAATGGTGTGCATTTTTGAGTTGTGGATTTATTTATAATTTTTTTAATGAGGCTGAGTGTTGTTTTATTCACTTTGTGAACAATAACAGTTCAAATATTCATCCGAATATATTCTTTTCAGTTCCACAAAAGTAGTTAAACTTTAAGTCTAAGGTCTAATTTAAATTGCAATATATTATACAGCAAAAGGGCTATTTAAATATGAAGTCGGCGTGTTCTTTATGTCTCTGTCAATTAATTTTTGGTTTTATTAAATGAGGACCTGAACAAATGGACAATCTCCAGAACTGCCATGAGAGTCACTTCCCCAGCTTTTTACTGTTTTATTTTAAAAAGTTGAACTTGAAGATATTGTGGCAAAAATATTTGCCTATATTACTACTGTACAGAAGAATTAATTTTATAATATATGAAAGTTATAATATTAGAAAGATGAAGAAGATTCATGGATTATTAAAATGTACTTGATTCAAACGAAGTTCATTAAACATGTTATTTACATTTTAACAACAGTATAATCGTCCTGACAAAAATATTTGTGAGGAATCTATTGACAGGGCATTGCATGTTCTTTCAGGTCATGTTTTATGACTTTAGTAAATATTTTTAAAAAGTCCAGTAAAGTTATAATGAGTGTAAATTGAATTATGGAAGCAAAGTTTCATTTGGCAAAAAAATAAAACAGAATTTCAGGGTAAAAAATTAAAACATGTCATCTAAGTCTAGATGAACTGGGCTGGGCGATTAATCAAAAAGTAATCGAAATTAATATTCAGAACCTAATATTTCCAGTACAATGTTTTAAATAACTTTTCCTACCGCGTGTGGAGTCGCATGACCCAGTGACTAGCGCTATTTATTTATGTTTTGTTGTTAAAGGCTGAGGTTGATTTATACTTATGTGGCCACTTTGCAGCCACATCTGATCTCTGGTCAAGTAGGTCGATGGACCCATTCTTGAGCCTTATACTTTGCACTACATTGACGATGATTGGAAGCTGCACCAGAAATGCCTTTAAACAACATATTTTCCATTACATTAAAATTATTTTTACATTAAAACATTTGTTTACAGAAGTTGAAAAAAATGCATTTAAAATATTTACAGGAAATACACGAGTTATTTTATTTATAAACCATACTGATTGTTTTCATATGAAAAACATTGAAAATAATTTTATTTATTTTCACTTTTTTATAAGGAAAAAGGTGACTGTTGGTTACAGGCAATGTGTGCTTGCTTTAGTTGTTCAATGTTGATGTTCAGTAAATAATCATAGATTGTACATTGTGTGTGTGTTTTCTTCAATTATTTAAAATCAACTAATGCACTCTTCATTCAGAAATCTCTCACTCATAATATGTGAGAATATTTACTGTACAAGACCTGTCAGTGAACTTCGAGGGCAAAAAATTTAATAAAATAATTGTTCATTAATCGGAATCGAGTTAAAATGTTCAATTAATCGAGAATTTGATTTTATAGGCCAAATCGCCCAAATTGCATTACTGACAGCTTTACATTTTGTACATCACTAACTCATCAACTATCAGCAACTAATGTACATCAGCAACCAGATCAAATTATAAAAATTAATTTACTTTTGCTTTTTTGTGTATGACAATTTTTCTGTATAAATATTATAATTCATGACAACCTCTAATAGTCTAACATATGACCCATTTTTGGTGACAAGTTGTCACAAAAGGTCAACTAAAAAGGTCTTTAAAATCTTCTCTTCCTTGGACAATAAATATTTAAATGTTCATTGTCGTTTTTGTAGTTAAGGGTACATTTAGCCCTGCAAGTTTTAAACTTCAAATGAAAATCCTGAAAACACAATCTATTGAAATTGGTTCTTAAGAGTAGTAGTTTTTTTTTTATCAATCAAAGTAGAAATTATACAAACACAGATGTGTGGATAAGACGACACTATACACATGCATATTTTGTGTTGTTCATAAATAAGTTGGCAGACACTAGGACTATACGCAAGGCATACCTTTTTTCATCATTATTATAATTAAAAAAATTAAATCAACTAGCCTGCCGTGCACATATAATCCACTGTTTTAAAGGGCACCTATAATGAAAATCTTCTTTTGTAAGCTGTTTAGACAGAACTGTGTGTAGATATAGTGTGTCCACAGTCATAAAGTAGTGTTATAAAAACCCAACAAGTCTCTTTAATTAAATTTCCTGACGTTAAAATAGGATTCAAATCCTCCCATTTTGAGGCCCACCAGAACGTAAGGTAGCCGCGTATTAACATATCTCCATAGTAATGCATACAACTGGGATTAAAAGATCGGTTCAGCTCGCTGTGATCATCAATCATCATCAAATGTGATCAAGAATGAGTTTTACAAGTTTACATGTTTTTTTAAAACAGTGCATGTTTGTAATGAATCACAGCGATTTTACCATCTTTACTTCATCACCACAGCCGCATGTCAATAGAATTATAAAAGACGCTTCAATCTCGGTTTGTGGGCGTTAAATCAGGTTTATTTTGTACCATAAAGGTTTATTTTGTATGGATATAACATAATGGATATCCATACAGCAGTGGATAGTAACGTGTATCCGGTCACATTTGCCGTGCAAAAACAATTAAAGGTTCTCGCTGTGTGCATGTCTGTGTGCGTGAACTTTGTAATGACACTGTGTGTGACTCATCGTTGCAGAAAGGCTTCAATAGGGTATATGCGGAAGTATGCTAAAGGTCTTTTAATTTGCCAGTAACCTGGGTTAAGCGTTTCCGGTGAACTGTATGCCAGTGTAAAATCAGCGTGTTTAAGGTCTGTTTTCTTTAAAAATCAGCTATCTCCACTGGCTGAGTGATATCCGATATGGAGTGGGTCTCATATTGTACAAGAAACACTACATTAAATTAAATTTTTTCCCCACCATGTCTTTAAAATATGAACATTTATTTTGCCCCAGTATAATAAATGGAGATTCTGACGGGCACGTGCAAGTAAACGGCTTTTTGTCTTTTTTACGCTTGAGCAACTAAATGAATGCCAAAGTCTATTTAACTGATTGTATTTTAATTACATTACAACATCAATGCTGTAAAAGGAACTGTATAAAATAAAAAAAGGTGACATTAACCATTCACCAGGAGTTTATAAGTATGGGAAGAAACACTAGCTCGGCATATACCCTATTAACTCCACAGCAAATACATCAAATAATCATTGGGAAAGTTTTTACTGTAGTATTTCTCACAAGCATTACCGGAGATCTGCTTCCTTCATGTCTGTCTGTTTATCTGACGCAGCCGAGGCAGAGATTGATGCACACTCTGACAGGCACATGGAAATGGTGGGTAGGCACTTGCATTAAAGGCACAGGCAACAAAAACAGCTACATTGTGTTCAGAGCAGAAAAATTCAATATTCCTAAAGGTATAATAAATAATCTGATGGGTGTTTTGGGCTTAAATTTTACAGACACATTCTGGAGACACAAAGCCTTATCTTAAATCTTAAAAAAGGGGTAAAATAGCTGCCCTTAAAGTCTGTGTATCTGTGAAGAGGTATCATTTTGATTCCTAGTCATCTGTACGTTAAACTTTTCAAAAACACAGTCAAAACTTTTCCTTTTAAAATACATTGTTGTCACGTAAACAAACACCTCAGACTTTAAACAAGTGTACGGATATTGACTTTCAAAAATAAAAGTAAGAGCGTGACAGCGAGCCCAAGTCTCTGCTATTTACTTTCTGATTATCCCTTCTCAGAACATGGGGACAAATTCAATTCCCAATAAGACCAGATAAATACAGTCCAATCGAAATCCGGTTACCTTGTGTTTTACTGAGGAGAGGGCCAATCAATCCCAGACGATGTGGTTTGTGTGAGACACCTTTTTTGAGACACGTCAGCCACCAGTCTGGGAGAAATGATCACTCATGTTACCCTGAGGGCCACAATAAAAGCAAGGAAAAGCTGGCTTTCACTGTCAGACTCTCTCTACGCTATTGAAGCACTTTCCTCCTCAGATGACAGTTCGACACAATTGTACTAGCAAAATTTATCTGACCCCCATCTCTCCAGACACGCTCTCTTTGCCACACATAGCCTACACACACATTTTCCCACCCACGAATAAAAAACGAAAAACGGGACAACGGCGCCCTCTAGAGCAATGACACGGAAGTAGTGATCAGTCATAAGTGGCATTAATAGAGCGTTAACGTCTCCTGCTGGAGAAAATGATCTACTGTGATTTAAAAACCCAACATAAATTTGCCCTGTGAAGTTTTTCCAAAAGCCCTTAAGATGAAAGAAGGGCAACGTCTCAAGGTTTGTTTTTTTAATGTGTTAATGTGTGCTAATATCAGGACTGAATAAGCAGCTTTAATCCCTATGCGGCGTGGAAGAGCACTTCTGAGGCAGCATACATTTCACACCCTCAGTGTTTCATTGTGACTGTAAATCCGGATCAGAGAGGATGTCTCACAGTAACTGGATTACAGAGATCTGGATTACATTTGTCCTCCACATGCTTAGCCTGGGTTTATTATTTGCTTAGTACAAACGGGGGGTTCAAGAGGGAAATAGAAGAAACAAGAACCTGGGAGTCAGTGTAAGTCATTTTAATTCATTCCAGATCTCCTGTAAACAACAGCTTAACTGTGGCAACAAACCATACGGCTAATAAAAGATGACTAGTGAGAATTTTACAGGCAAACTTTTTGCTTAGTCTATAAATTAAATTCAATCCAGTAACTAGTACTTAACTGGACTTATGTGTAGATAAAGTTTTAATGAAGATAATAATAATGGCATAATCTGACAGATTTGCATAAAAGGATCTAACGATTACTGGAAAAGAAATTAAGCAGTTGTACTCAATGATTGCTAGCAAATTTTATTAATATTTACAGAAAATCTGCAAGTAGTAATAAATTAAACATGAACATTTATCTCAAATAGTATTTTCTTGTGAAATAAACTGCAGTAATTTAATTTTTTGAATAAATACTTAAAAAAGATACATGATTATAAAATTGTTGAATTTTTTCAATTATAAACATTTAAATAAACACTAAATTCATTATATAAGTCAAAGGGAATTATTATAAATTATATAACTAATCATTTATAACCATAGAAAAGTAATTTACAAAAAGGTAATACATTAAATTGAGAGAAAAATATATTTTTGTTAACTATACATACGTGGTTTTTGTATATCACACTGATTTTGGACATTTGAAATTTAAATTTGTAATTCGTATGTATATTTTTACATACTTTCAAAATAAAAATTTTTTTTTATGTATTTCTCCTGTATTTTAAATTATTAAATCTATTTATTCACACATTTATCATTACTTTTTGCTTCACCTCTATTCTGAATTTCACCAATTGTGCACATGTTAAAGGTGATTGTATGCAGGGATGGGCAAAATACATTAAAATGTATTTTTAAATTAAATACTCAATACATAATTTAAGTGTCTCAAAATAAACTACAAAATACAGCAGCCACAAATGTATCAAAATAAAATACTGCATTTTTGTATTTTAAAAATACTACAAAATACTTTTAAAAGGTAGCATGAAATCTCTTTGCAAACCTTCCATCAATAGGCCTACTAGATCAATCCCTTCACCATAAAACTGACTTAGTAAAGTAAAGAATGTTTGAGAACAATAGATTTCTCCGCCACCTTCGTATAGGTTGTGGCATAATGGTTAGTGAGTTGAACCCAAAGGTTACACAAAGGTAACTTGGGTTTCTCTTTGAGTTTAGTTTACATTTTACACAAATGTCTTGATGATATATATAGTTTAGATTATTTAATGCAGATAATGATTCAGAACATAGTATTTTATGCTTATTATGTTTTCACGCATTGCGTGGCCACTAAATTTCCCACCATTCATAATCTGTCTCATTTCTTAAACAAAAATGCTGAATTGTACACTATAGCCATTATACATTTCTGGTCTTAGCATTGCTCAGTAGCGGTTTTCAAGGGTTGCTGACATGCTCCTGAATATACCCTCACCCTTTGTCTGTTACTTTCCCTAAGCATAATTTCCATCCATTCAATCATTCACCACCTTCTTAAAAATAAATTAGTTTTCTGTTCTGTTCTGTTCTGATCTCAAAGCTTAGGCAAATAATGAGAAAACACCAATCAGAGCTCTCACTTTTATGATGTCATCATGTTGACTTCTTGCAAAGTATTTTACAGTATTTTGAAACTACAAAAATACAAGACACTAAAGTATTTTGATACAAAATATTCATCCATTTTCATAAACCCTATCAAATAAAAATTACAAAATACTATTTTGTATTTGAAATACATATTTGAAATACATACATGATAAATACTGCCCATCCCTGACTGTATGTGTAACTTATACATAATGTACTATTTTGCATATATAATCTTGCTGTGGATTACAAGTGAAATGTTTATTTACAGTACACTTTTTTGCTCACATGATGTGAATTTACATATTTAAATACTTATTTAGTCATATATCCAGTTATATATTTGTTCATTTTAGCGTTACTGCTTCTGTATCAGTAAATATTTTTACTAATTTATTCTTTTTCACTTGGTGTAAATTTAAAGATTTCATACTTTGTACTTATTTAAATTAGTGCTGTCAAATGAATAATTATTAATATATATACATGTACGTATGTATGTATGTATATATATATATATATATATATATATATATATATAAATTATATATATATATATATATATATATATATATATATATATATATATATATATATATATATATATATATATATATATATATATTCTTTCATTTTCCTTCAGCTTAGTCCCTTATTTATCAAGGGTTGCCACAGCAGAATTAACCCCCAACTATGCCAGTATGTGTTTTACGCAGTGGATGCCCTTCCAGCCACGACCCAGTACTGGGAAACACCCATACACACTCATTCACTACGGACAATATAGTTCATCTAATACACCAAAATACACCAATACCGCACGTCTTTGGACTGTGCCAGGACTCGAACCAGCAAGCTTCTTCTTCTCATTTATATATTTGTATTATATATAAATATTTCTATATAGAAATATCAACAAACATTTCATACAATATAGTCAGGCAAATATTTACATATAGAATAATATACACAAAAAAAATTGTGTAAAAATGTATTTTTATTTTGGATGCGTTTAATCACGATTAATTAGCACGAATTTAAATGTTTTCATTTGTTCACTCACTTAACCATTAATATATTATAAAATATTTTATTTTTTGCATGTGTGAACTGTTCCACTCACCCTTTTTTATCTTCACGTGTCAAGTGTGAATTTTCAGCTGCTGATGGCACAGCACAGGAGCAGATTCAGCTGCACACTGATGCATCTCACAGTCAGGAGGGTCAGTCACAGGAGGACAGTCATGTAGAGATCCTAGACAGCGAGAGAGGAGGTGGTTCAAAAGAGTCTATGTCATGCTGGAACAAACATACCTGAACGGGTCGACACGGCTTGTCAGCTACTTACATTCACAGTCTAACATCTCTAACCCAGCAGCTTCACTTCAATTCACACTCTGCAGCGGCTGTGACAGACAGGATCAACCCTGGGAAGACCCGCCATTCACAACTTCAGTTAAGTGATTTAAAGCAGTTAATGTGTGAAAGACCTTCAAATAAAGACTACATCATGAGGAACAGATGGATGGAAATTTTAGGGGAAAACTGCTGTAACTATAATGATGCTACATTTTTATAATGAATAGTTTTTTCTATTATTGTTTTTGTTTTATTAATAAATCTGTTGCACCTGTTTGTGTAAATATCAAAGCTTGTGTGCATTTATATACCTTCTTGTCATTTTCTTTTTTTCTCAGAAATGGTACTTTTTCTTGCAATTTGAGTTAATTTTCTCTCACATTTCTGATGTATCTCATTATTCTGTTTCTTGCAGCTCTAACCTTTCTCAGTGTTAAGGGTGAATTGAAATATACATTAACATTCAGCAGATGCTTTTGTCCAAAGTAACTCACAATTGAGGAGGCATTCCATGATTCAACAAGAAGAGGCAACACACACAAGGGGCTCTATCATACACCCGGCGCTATAAGGTGCAAGACGTGTTAGCCCCAATTTGTTGATATTTTCAGACCAGCGCAACCTTAATTTTCCAGTTTTTCTCCACGTTGTTTAAATAGTAAATCCATTTGCACCACTTTATGGACTCATGGGTGTTCTGGTCTAGAAAAGAGGTGTGTTAAGGTGCATTATTGGCTCATTGCTATTTTTAAGGAACTAAAAAAGACTGTGCAATAGACCAGCTGAAAGTGCCCTGTTTACACATTGCTTAAAACACACAGGATATACAGCGATACGCAAATATCTTTACAAATGAAAAATAATTAAAGGAATGAAATGTTACAAAAAATATTGCTTTCTACATAAATATAAAAACCACTGCTTCCAACAAGCTTAGATTTGCCCATATGGGCCATAGCATGTGTGTTTGGATAAAACTAGAAATTGTTTTGAAACAAATATTTTCGCTTGACAAACTAAATTAATTATGTAGGCTAATGTATGTCTTCAGTGGAGTGTACAACACTGTTTCCTTATCCATGAAAGAGAGAAAGAGAAAGTAAAGGCCGATTGGAGGAGGCACGTTCTTTATCCTTGCGCTGCAGATGATCTGTATATCTGTTTTCTCACTATTGAAGCGTTCAGTTTTTCCACTTACAAAGTTGCCATGTACATAGCAAATGCGCCATGGTACAACCCTGTTAGACCATGCGCCGGGGTGCAAAGCGGATTTTTCCGTTCCTTAAAATAGCAAAAGTGGATTCAGACACGCCCTTAATGCTTTTGCAACCTGCTTTTTAGACTTTGCGCCTAGGTCGTTAAAATAGAGTCCAAGAAGTGCTAGTTGTAAACCTTACACAGTAGCACCACCTGCTGCAAGACACAATTTTACATTTATTTTATTCTGTGCCAAAAAGAAGCATATGATTTGTTTGTGAGAATCCCATTGAAACAACAAGTGCTTTTCTCCTGCAACAAGTGCTTTCTCTTGCTTATCTGACTGATTAAGCAAAGATTTAGCATGGTTGTATGATTTAGCATGATTTGCGCATGCTGATAAGAGAGACTAAAATATTTTCATCACCCCCTGGTAGTTTGATGTAGCCTAATAGATCATAAACTATTTTATTTAATTATTTAAAATAAAGATGACAAAGGGATCAAATTTACTGACCTCTGAGAGGATACTATAATGCCTACATTTTTGAACATACTACACCGGGGGTGTCCAAACTTTTTTCGTATGAAGGGCCAAAAACCTAATATCATTGAGAGACGTGGGCTGAAGACAAACATACCAAACTATTTTATATTAAAGTTGCCATGGGTCATTCTTAATTTATTTAATAATTATTAAAAATCAATAGAAAACATCACTTTGAATCTTATAGCAATAAGAACATAGGAGAATTTTAACAGGAGTTCAATTCTGAATACACCAGTCAAGCAGAATCTGCCTCTGTTTTATTCACTCACTGAAGTCTCTGCATTGTCCTTTATCTGTCGGGTTATACAGTATGTACAATTTAAATGAAATTACAGCATTTAAATTGACACATTTAATTTAAGTTACTTTTTTTGTGGCTTAACAATTAAACAAACAAATAAAAGGTTACGTTATATTTGAATTGACAATCTCTAAACCATCCCTATCATTTCCCCTCTTTTCTCAGAAGGAATGTCGGGCCAAATCAAAGGGCCCTACTGTAGTTTGGGCATCTCTGGACTACACATTATTTGAGCACTGAGTGTGTGTGTAGCCCTACTCCAACTCATCCTGGTGTAGACTATTAGTATGTAGTATATTGGCTGTATAGGTGTTCAGTTGTTAACATTACCTCTTTTATGTAGGTTACTTACATGGTGAAAGAGTACCTTTTTCGTTATTTTCAAGGCAGGCGCAGGTGAAATATTAGGACCTCGTGGGCCTAATATTTGAGGACCACGATGCAAGTAACTCACAATTGTAACCGATAGAATAGTTTGAAACTAACTGAAACCGGTGACTAAGAAATTAACTACTGACATCCGACTGCTCACGTAGATTTTCCAAGAATCAAAACTGCATGTAACCTTTTGCGTACTCACATGATCCAGCAGGGAGCAGCAGTGTATTAAATCCACTTAGATCGAGGCGGATCAATCCCTTCTGACTGACGTGACGTGACCGCGCCTACACCATGAGTTTGTGTCTGTTGTCAAGGAAGCGCGTCACTGGTTACTGACATGGCATCAGAACTCTTTCACCTGTAGAGAATGGCGATGAAGGCTTACCTTAACCTGATATAATTTAACACAATGACAAGATAAAACGCACTCGGTCTGGATAAATTAAGCATCACACCAAAGGAAGTCATAAAGTCATAGGTAGTAAATGTTACCTGTCTGCCGTTCCACCGGCTTTCTAGTCTTTATTTTGCTGTCATTCTTCAATATTTTCCCTTCGTAGCCTTCTGTCCAGCAATGTTATTGCGCGATAAGATACAGTTTTTGCTGTATGGATAAGATCTTCGTTGTGTGGAGACCTGATATTCGGGATGTCAGTCCTGGAGGACACACTTTATTACTCGTATCCTTTTTTGTGTGTGAATTATGTGTGGAGATTATAGTCTATTCAGCTGTAACGTTACTGTAATAAAACAATTGGCTTAGTTGATTATTCGTGCAAAGAGGATTTTATGACTAATCCTAAACTAAGCACACATAATTGTTATAATATTGTAGATATATAAAATATTATAATATATTATAATATATTATATTATATTACTATATAATATATAGGCATATATATATATATATATATATATATATATATATATATATATATATATATATATATATATATATATATATATATATATATATATATTTACCTTCCTTGACTTTGCATCACATTAGCATAAGATCAGGTGTATATGGAGAAACTGAAGATGAAAGGGAAGTGCTGCTACAGGAGCAGAGGTACTGCCAGGCTCGGGCTCGCAAGCTCTCTCTAGAAACTAATCGCAGAAGAAAGTAAGTGTGACAAAAATTTATCTGATTTTATGTTGATTTCTTTATGAATTTACATCAAAGTTTTAAGTTAATTTCATAAATGTCTTGAATTAAAACTCATATATTTTGTATAATATAAATTTGGTGTTTAGACATTTTTCACTAAGCAATTGCTGGTAAATTTCCACTAACCTTTACCATAAAATGTATACCATAGAATGTTTTGAAACATTGTAGTGCAAAAATTAAAATAGCATTTTCATAAAAAATGTCCTCGATATTTTTATCTGTTAACATTTTTTGTTTGTTTTTTTGTTTTGTTTTGTTTTACATTTGGACACAATGTGTGTAAACTCCAACACAATAATTTTATTATATTTTTATTGAAAATCTCCTTTCTTTGTCAATTAAAATTGTGCATTTATATCTATGTCTGCTGTAAATGTATTTCCAAAGCATTTAATTCATTTCAACATGGATATGAAAGCACACAGCTCTTTCTGTTGGTCTCTGGAGACCTGTTATGAGATGAGGTGGCAAAAACAAGAAAATAGCATCAGCGTATTCACCAACAAGGCAACTATGTGCTAAAAGACTGCCGGGCAAGAGTCCCAGCGATCAGAAGCAATGCACACCAGCTGAATGCGGTGTTGACAGTGAGTGTCAGATATACTAAGAGCTGTCTCCATGCTCTTAATGACTTAGTCTGGGGTTTTGACCTGGTCAGTCTCTGTGCACATTAAAAGTGAAGCTACCCTACAGAGCGCAGATACTGTTATACAATCCTTTACTTGTCAGCCAGGATTTACTAGCTTGAAATAGAAGCTCCAATCAGCAAGAGCAAAGAAAAAGTACTTTATAGAAGGCAGTGATGATAAGGAAGAAGAGACTGTTCTGGCAGATTAGAGAAAACTTTAAAAATTCAAACGGAAATAAAAAAAAAAAATCATTATAATAATTCAAACTATTACTACTTAATATGTATTAATAGTGCTAAAATAACTTGGTTTGAAGCATGTGAAATTTTAATAATTTTATTTTGGATTTCAAAAACATGATTATTCAAACTGTTTTATCTTAGAAGGTCTTAAAAGGTCTTTCAGTAGAATAGTTTTTAGTTTAAGTAAAAACTTTAATTTAGTTAACTTTAGTTAAACTTTAGTTTAACTTTTTTTGTTTTCAGTTTATATAAAGAATATCAATGTCAATGACATGATTCTTTTTCTGATATTATGAATTAAACAAATTACAAAAATCAATCACAGAATAAGCCATATTAAAATAAACATACATTAAAATAATATTGTAAATAATTGTATAATTAAGAAAACCAAAGCCACTCAGACAGCTTAACAGATCACTTAATAAGCAGTCTTAATAATTCAGTAGTTTAAGTACATTCATATACATACATAGTGTACATCATGAGTCTCTAACTCAATTCCTGGAGGGCCGCAGCCCTGCACAGTTTTGCTCAACCCTAATCAAACACAGCCGATGCAACTAATGAAGGTGTTCAGACTCTTTTGAACATCTTGATTATTTGGATCAGCTGTGTTTGATTAGGGTTGGAGCAAAACTGTGCAGAGATGCGGCCTTCCGAATTGAGGAATTGAGTTTGAGACCCATGGTATACATAGTGAATACATAGATAGTATATTCCTTGAGTTCTGTGTGTATGCGTGTCAATGACAAGAGAAGTGATATCTCCATTTTTTATGTTTCATATTATTATTATTTTTTTAATATATATATTTTTATAATAATAAAACCTATCATGGTGGTAACAATTGTCATACTGTGGAAAAAAAAGGTTATTAATTGACAAAATTCCTGAAATTAACCTTAATTGCGTTGCCATAGTATTATATAATACATAATACAGGGGTGTAGATTTCGCATGGACGGAGGGCACACATTCACACCAATATCCACTAACTATTGAAATGTCCCCACCAATAATTTGATTCACTTTAAAAAAAATTGCGCTGTCAGTATTAACCTAGACTTGCAGGTTAAATCTCGTCTCTCCTCGAGTCGCACCGCCCCCAAAACACATATGAACAATGTGATTGGCTGAGCCTTTCCCTGCTGTCATGTGAGAGGTTGTAGCTGCGTTCAGATGTAGCAGCGCCAAAACTTCATGAGAATTTCCGTGCAAGAATAAGGTGTGTGACACGGAGGAGCTTTTTCAATGAAAAGTGTAAGTCACATAAATGCAAGTTCTCTACTGAATGAATTCATCATGATAATGCCGTTAATGCTCGTGCTTTTCCCCCACTTTAACCCACAGTATAACGTTATAGCAGACTGATATAGTCTGAATAATATGCCCTAAAAACTAACAGCAGAAAAAACAGCTAAATGTAGAAGTATATGATCCCTAATCTCTTAGAGTAACACCAATTTCGGTTGAAACTATTTGTGATAAAAACTACAGCCTGTGCTCCATCTTTTATTAATACTGATATATATATATATGTTTCATGGCTAAAATAAACGAAAATCTTTATTAAACTCTCTCTTTATCAGTTAATAAACATTCTTTTACTATTACACTTTTAGGACTGTAGCCAGCTTATTGAAAGGGGTACTTATTTTTTTCTTAAAAAACTGAACCTTTTTGTAGTTATTCGCCTGATTTTCTATTTAGTGATGATATAAATATTTATGTATAATTATGTATAAATATTGCATTTTAGTGACATTTTAAGAACTAAATTTTGCTGAATTATCTTGTCGGATGGTAATCATAACCACACTTTTTGATATACCAAAAATATTTCCTACCATTTTTACTATTTTTAGTGTTTATTTACAAATGTGCATTTAAACTGTAAATGTTATATTACAGTTTTATACATTTATATATATATATATATATATATATATATATATATATATATATATATATATATATATATATATATATATATATATATATATATATATACAAAGATACATATTTATATAAATTTAAATTGAAAACTGAAGTCTACAGGCAAATAACAATCTGGCCAGCACATTCAACTTTCCTCAGTCAGAATTTGGCCATTTGAATAAAAAGAAAAATTCAAACAATAATAATAATAATCCAACTTTTGGTCTTTCGAACCCCCCTTGACTACGGGCCTGACTACTTAATTTAACTTAATACATTGTTTGAAGAGAGGATGGATTAATAAAATATTTTAATCACATTAATAGCAATGTTTGGGGGGGGGTGTTGTTTGATTCACCTGGCCCCACTGTCAAGTGCGAACCTACACCCTTGACACAATAAAAATCTTAAATCTAAAAAAAAAAACTATTTTTAAAGAAGTAAATTAAAAAAAAATACACTACAAGTTTAATTCAGGTTGCTTTTCTATTTTATTTCTCCATGATTATAGCTGCAGTTCTGACAGACAGCTCAATGGGTTCGCATCATAGGCATGCGCTACATTCTGTGCCATTAACAAATTAATTAAGCTGAAATGCATCTGCTAGAGAAAGCTCAGGTTTCTGTTTACCCTGGAAAGTAAACGTCTGAGATAACAGCAGCTTGCGCAATAGTCTGATATTGCCAATTAGATTAAAGTCTCATTTCCATTAGAAGTCAAGTAGTGCATTTGATATGCTGCAAACAGTTGCCAAAGTTTTCATCCTTCCGCCTTTAAACAAATTAATAATATCGTTAAAAGGATCAAACTGGCACAAAAGGAGCTTGTATTTTCATACTGAGAGCATTGATCTTACTCAATTATGCTTCATAATCTGACAGTGCATGTGGTTATCTACCTGTTTTCCTTTATCAGAGCATAATTTGATCATCACAGCAAGGTTTTGTCCCCTTCTACAGATATTGAACAGTATCTAAATGCATAAAACATGCTTTTTGTAGGTTTATTGAAGTGTGCTTGTGTGTGGTATGACACAGGAATGCATCCTTACTGCCAATATAAGTGTATTCAGTTTTACAGTAAGGACGGAAGAAATATAAGAAACTCAGATGCTTTCTTGACTCAAAGAATTATATAAAATGTGTTTCAGCAGAAAAGTAGGTGCTACAATCAAAATACTGCATGATGTATGTATAATATATATAGATTTCCCTCTGACATTGAGCAATACTCATCAACATGGCGGGGCGATTTGGTCTGAAATCAAAATCTTGATTAATTGAACATTTTAACTCGATTACGATAAGACTAATTATTTTATTTATTTATTCATTTTTTGACCATACATTTTTGAGAGGTGTACTGGTATGCGACCACACGAAGGCTGCACTGGACCATGCGCTCGATGCAGAAGTTTAAATCAGCCTTAACAGAGCAAGGTCACGTGACTCCACACGCAGTAGGGAAAGTAATTGAAAAAAATTGACCTGAAAAAATTTGATCGATTATAGGTTCTGAATGTTGATTTTGATATGTTTTCAATGAATTGCCCAGCCCTACTCATCAACATTTTAAGAGTCATTGAACATAACACCTGACATAACAAAAGATGTACTTTGATGCACAAATTATTCCATTTGTATAAATCACTACACTTTAAAAATGCTTGGTTGTCATAACCCATTGGGGAAAATATAGACAAACCCAACATTGGGTTAATTTTTTCAATTAAATTTAGATACACTTTTTAACCCAACGGTTGGTTTCTTCATATTTGAACCAATGTTGAACCATAAATATTCTTAGTTGACTTTACTTTAAAAAGTAAAAGTGAGTTAATACATTGTCCTAAAATTATTAAGTAAATGAACTACTGTATGTTCATAATTATAAAAAAATAAGTTGTCAACTAAACAGTCCTGAGTTACAATGGGTTTACTCACTTTATAAAGTAAAGTCAGCTAGTCATTTTTATGGGAATGGGTTTACTTGCTTGTTTAAGTAACAGTAAAAAGTTGACTTAATTTAAAATTGTAAGTTAAGTGAAATTTTTTTTATATATACAGTTAATCACTTTTTTACAGTGTGGGTTACAACAACCCAGATTTTTGAGCATACATGAAGATAAAATTATTTATAAACAAACCTTTTTAAACCTTTTTTAATGTTAAATTTAACATATTAACCAGTGTTAATTTTGACGGCAAAGTTTGATTTAGTTTTAGTCGTAGTCTTTTGACTAAAATTCCTTTTTAGTTTTAGTCATATTTTAATCTTCTGAATCATTTTACTTTCAGTCTAGTTTTAGTTGACAAAATTTCATAAGAATTTAGTCGACTAAATCTATATTTAGTTGACTAAAATATATTTCTAACAAAATTAAATAAAATTAAAATATGCAATATACTGTTGCTTTTCCATTAAAGACCAAAAATTAGAAATGCATTGTTTATTTATATCATAAGTAATATGTAAAAATTTGTGTCAGCAAGAATAGTAGACTACTGAAAATGTAGGAATGTGCAATATGTAGCAAATTCTAATATGGTAAACTACTAATCTTTTTAGCCAGTTGAACACGAAACTGCATTTCGTTGCCTTGTACTTGTACATGTGTAATGACAATAAAGTTGAATCTAATCTAATCTAATCTAATGGCTCTGTTCACATATATAGAGGAATACTAAAGCGAAGATGTACGTCAAAAATAAAAGTGCGCTTCACTTCAAGGCAATTTCCTTAGAATGCAATTCCCTGATAAGCGGAGATTACAGCACTACAATATCATTAGATTAGATTCAACTTTATTGTCATTACAGATGTACAAGTACAAGGCAACGAAATGCAGTTTAGGTCTAACCAGCAGTGCAATAGCAGCAAGTGCAGGATACAGGTATAAGCTATAAAGTGCAGTTATAGAAAAACTATGGTGATATTTACAGATGGATGTACTATGAACATTATATACAGGTTGTATTTAATAGCAGAAGTGTGCAGATAGATAAACATAATTACAAATGTCCATGTGCAGTGGGTATGTCCAGTTCAAATAAGTGAATCAGTGCAATGAATATGTGCAAACTTTAAATGTGCAAATGTTAAATAGTGCAGTGATTGTGAGGAGTATAAGTTAGAGGAGTGTGGGGGTGTATTGGGGGGCAAAAGAGTCAGTGAGGGGCAGAGTTCAAAAGGAAGACAGCTCTGGGGAAAAAGCTGTTCCTCAGTCTGCTGGTTTTTGTCCGGGGGAGCCTGAAGCGCCTGCCGGAAGGCAGGAGAGAAAACAGTCTGTGAGCAGGGTGAGAGGTGTCCTTAAGAATACTGCGTGCTCGGCGCAGACAGTGTTTCTTCTGGATGTCCTCTATGGCTGGCAGTGTAGTCCCTATGATGCGTTGGGCAGTTTTCACCACCCGCTGCAGTGCCTTACGCTCAGCAACAGAGCAGCTTCCATACCAGACCATGACGCAGTTGGTCAGGATGCTTTCTATTGTGCATCGGTAGAAGTTCACCAAGACGGCTGATGAAAGCTGGTTTTTCTTTAGTTGCCTCAAGAAGAATAGGCGCTGGTGAGCCTTCTTGACCAGGCTGGAGGTGTTGGTGGTCCAGGAAAGGTCTTTAGAGATGTGGGTCCCCAGGAACTTGAAGGATGAGACAGGCTCAACGGCCATCCCATTAATGTGGATGGGATCATGTGAGCCTGTTCGTCCATTCCTGAAGTCCACAATGAGCTCCTTGTAGCTCCTTCCTACATCCTTATAGTAAGAAATAATCTTACTGAACGACATCCTGAATAAACCAGTCTTTGTTTTTTGGTAGTAGTACATTGTAAATGGCTGTTGTCATAACGATCTTGGCAGGCACAGACAGCCTAGTGTGAGTTAGCTGGTTAGCTAAACTGTAAGTTTGCTGCAGCTAAAATGAAACGCACAAGGAAACAACTCCTCATGAAAATGAAGGCCATGATCATATGTTACCGATGTAATAATTTTAATATACATTATAACAGAGTCATTTCTCTAAAGGTCAGCGAGAGGCTATAGCATTTTATTTAAGCAAAACATACTCGGCTAAATAAAAAAGATTGAGTTTACTGTGAATTTCGGGATGACTTCCTGGCATGCTGATGTCGCTTTAGATTTGTTGTTTTTATCAGCTGTTTCCTACCAATACGGTTTACAGTCTTTTTGTCTCGACTTTTTGCCTTTTCTCTCAACTGTTGCCATCTTATTATAATTTAATCAAACAGACGCCCCTATGGAAGATGATGGAATTGCATCCCGCATCTACTGTGGACCAGTTACTTTTCAAATGTGTGTGTGTGTTGATTCTGATTGGATATTTACCAAAATACATGTCTCAATCACATTCTCATCTCGTTTTTATGAGTCAACGAAAATGTCAGTACATTTTTATTACAGTTGTCGTCATTATCACTTAATTTTTATTTAGTTTTCGTCTAGTTTTCGTCAGTAGAAACTTGTACATCACAAAAATTATGACGAAAATTTTTCATCAACCAAATTAGCACTGATATTAACATGTTATTTACAAGTGATAGTTCACCCAAATGTGTCAATTTGTCATATAATCACCCTTCACTTATTCCAAACAAGTTTGGCTTTCTTCAAAATATATTCTGTTGTGTTCAGCAGAAGAAAGAAAGCCCGAACCCTGTAATCATTGACACTCATATTATTTTTTCTACTTTAGAATTCAATGCTAAAACTCATAAAGGTTTATAACCACTTAATGTTGAGTAAATAGTGAGTAAATTTTCTTTTTTGGGTGACCTATCCCTTTAATGAGCTGAAATATTAACATGCATGTAAACTGTCTGACTGTATATCTATTTTCAGGGCTCTAGATGAGAGAAGAAAACAGTGGGATGTCAAGGAGCAGAGACTAAGGGAGAATATTCTACAACAGCGCCATCAGAAGGTCCAGGAGGCCACAGAGAACTTCCAAAGAGCTCATCTTCCGCCTTCTCAAAGGAAAAGACCCGGTATGTTCAGTGAACTAGTCAGGTGACCACTAATCCATGTGTCTACATACCATGTGTGTGTGTTGTAAACAGTTTGTCTGCCATATACAGTAAATAGGGTGATTTGTGTTCGCAGAAGCCTTTAAGAGAAGAACACCCAACCTTGACGAAGCACTTCGTCATATTCAAGGCAGTCCACTCTTATATACTCATCCATCTCAATTTTGGTCGGGTGCCTCCCCTGCTAGCAGGTACGCCATTACTGCCATCACGATATATCATAATAGGCAGAATTATTATAGTCAGCTATTACTAAAAACATAAAACTAAAGCCATTTTATTACATCAAATAAAGTAAATGTTAACTGAAATGAAACATAAAAAGCATTAAACCAATTTTATTGCAGCTTCAGAATTTTCAGTGGAATTTAAATATGTTCTAATTTAACTTGATACATTACATTACTACTAACTACTGTAAAAAAAGGTATTATATTTTAAAATGGGAATACTAATTTTATTTTATAAAACTATAAAAATATTTCTCATTCATTCATTTATTCATTCATTTTCTTTTCGGCTTAGTCCCTTTATTAATCTGGGGTCACCACAGCGGAATGAACCAGGTCATATTTCTTATCAATATAAAACATTGACATATAAAGCATTTTTTTTTTCCAGAAAATGATATTTGGCCAGAATAACACAACTTTTAAGTTGTTGCAACAAATATTTCATTCTTTACTTTTCTGAAGTTAAAACATTAGGATTTGGTTAACTAAAAATGTATATACAGTGCTCAACATAAATAAGTACACCCCTCACAAATCTATTTTTCAAATTTATTATTTTTGTAATAGGAAGCTATACAATATTATAATGTATATACATTACAGGCCCGTAGCCAGCCTATTAAAAGGGGTGGTTCTTTTTTTCTTTTTTGCAGTTATTCGCCTAATTTTTCTATTCAATTATGCATTTTAGTGACATTTTAGGAACTAATATACGCTGGATCAGCTTGTCAGATGGTGATCATAACCACACTTTTTTAATGCACCAAAACATTTTTGTAGGAGTGCTCACCAAACTATTTTACTATGAAGTTTTAAATGCAAATTTGTATTCAAACTATAAGTTAATTCAGTTTTGTAAAAATTGTTATGAGATTAAAAAAAAATTAACAAATTTATTATAAAATATATTACAAACTATTATTATAAAATTTGTTTTAAAATAAAAACTGCAGCCTATGTGTAGGGCCAAACGGAATCTGCGGACGTTTTTTGCTATTTCTGTGGAGAACTTTGGTAAAAATCTGCAGATTTCTGCAGAACTATTTTGGGAGTATCATAAAACCTTAATATGTAAAATAAAAAATATAAAATAAATAAAAAATTTAAAAAAATCTTTTTTTAACTTTTATTTATTGCTTAAAATGCAAATGCAATTAGATCTACTTTATTTGGTAAACAAAGCAAGTCTCTCATATAATATCTCTACTAAAAAACTGAAAATGTTCCTTTACAAACTGCATTGTACATAAATCAGATGAACATTTTCATATTAGTCAATAATATTACTGTAACTATTTTAAAAAACTGAATAAATATAGATATTACACACATTTACCCAAGTAAATTAACAGAATTATTGATGGGCTAAAAATCTGCGGAATTCTGTGCGCACAGATTCCATGTGGGCCTACCTATGGGCAAATAAAATATTGCCAGCTCACTTTCCTTTGTCAGAATTTGGCCAGTTGAGACTTAAAGCCTTCTATCTATAATTTTCACAGTTCATGATGGTATAGCAATCAAAAATGGGATAAATTAGCTCATATAGGGGTCAAATTCTGGATTTTGTTAGTGAGGGGTGGGTCTTTCGGACCACCTGAACCCCCCCTGGCTACGGGCCTGCATTAGATTAGTCAGTACTGAAGCCAAATCTGGAGCTTATCTAACAAAATAACTCAATGGTCAAAAACTAGTACACCCAAATGTATATGTTATAGGAAAATCCTAAATACAAATTTAAATAAGAAGATAAGTCAAGAGAAGCAAAAAATTAAAAATTTAATTGAAATTTTGTAGTTTTTTTTTAAATATTTTGCTTTAATTTAATTGTATTAACTTTCAGTTTCTAAATATGTTTGATGACTAAAATATTATTCTAATAAATATATCTGTTTAATAAATCTGTTTTGTTTAAATGCACCAAAATACATTGCCTTTATTCACTGAGAAATGGATAAAAATATTCATTTTCAAAACAGGGTGTACTCAATTATGCTGAGCACTGTAAATGTGTCTAAAAGAAGTATATAGCCCTCATACAGAATGTTCAAGAAGTTGGCTTGCTGTATTTTTGAAAAGAAAGCTAAGAGTGTGTCTTTTGATTTTAGCTTATTATTAATAATTATTTTTCTGAAGCATTCTTTGTATTTTTTATAATATATTGTTGTTTCATTATTACTTTTCATTTATCAATTTCCATTATTTCACCTTCTAGTTTTAGAATTAATTAGTTGTGGTATTAGTTGTTGTTGTTGTTTTCATTGTTAAAGGCATACTGTAGTTTACCCCAAAATTCGCATTCTGCCCTCATTTAACTGTTTTAGTTTCTTTTATCTGCTGAACACAAAGGAAGGTATACCTTCTAATGTTAAATAAGCAACCATTGGATTCCGCAGAATTATTTTCCTACGATGGATTTCAATGGCTGCTTTTTGTCAACATTCATCAGAAATCTTGTTTTGTGTTCATTCATTCATTCATTCATTCATTCATTCATTTTCTTTTTGGCTTAATCCCTTCATTAATTCCGCCACAGCGGAATGAACCGTCAATTTATCCAGTTTTACGCAGCGGATGCCCTTCCAGCCACAACCCAACACTGGGAAGCACCCATACACTCTTGCATTCACAATGCCAATTTAGCTTATTCAATTCTTGTTTTGTGTTCAACTGAAGAAAGAAATTTATAAAAGTTTAGAACCACTTAAAGTGTGAGTAAGTGCTGAGTATAATCTTTCAAATAAAAATAAAATTCATCATTACAATGCCTGCGCTTTATTTTGTGTCAGGAGCTGCACTCCCTCCCCGAAACCTTCAGGGGGCGCTCGTCACCTGCGTGCCTTATCAGCAGCAGAGGCCTACACCAAACTCCTGCAGGAGAAGAGCCTGAGTAACTTCCGGAACAACCAGACGTTCTTCCTTAATGATCAGCAAGAGAGCCAGACCCTTCTGAAAGAAAAAGAGCAAGATCCACAGGTTAATATATATGCTGCAAAACATACATATCCATTTAAAGCAAATAAGGGATAGTTCACCAAAAATGAAAATACTGTCATCATTTACTCATCACACACCTGTTCCAAACCTGTTTGACTTTCTTTTTTTCTGTTGAATACAAAAGAAGATATTTTGAAGAATGTTAGAAACTGCTAACCATTGACATCAATAGTAGGAAAAACAGATACTATGGAAGTCAATGGTTACCGGACAATGATAATGAACTGTCCCTTTAAATACGCTTTTATAATAAAATATAGCTAACAGATATTGTCAATTAAGGGCAGCCCGGTAGCTCTTGGTTAACGCACTGTCACCTCACAGCAAGAACGGCACTGGTTCGACTTCTGGCTAGGCCAGTCAGCATTTCTGTGTAGAATTTGTCCCTGTGTTGGCGTAGGTTTCCTCTACGGGCTCCGGTTTCCCTCACAGTCCAAAGACATGTGCTGTAGGTGAATTGGAAAAACTAAAATTGTAGCATAGTATATGAGTGTGAATGTGAGTGTGTATGGGTGTTTCCCAGTACTGGGTTGCAGCTGAAAGGGCATCTGCTGCGTAAAACATGCCAGAATAGTTGGCAGTTCCTTGCACTGTAGCGACCTCTGATAAATCAGAGACTAAGCCGAAGGAAAATGAAGGAATGAAGAGTGTCAATTATTTAGAAATATGTAATTCATAAATGAAAGTTTTGACAGTGCATGATTGTAATTCAATTCAGTTTAATTCAAGTTTGTTTGTATATTGTGTATCAATTTAAAGCATCTTGACAGAATGAAAGCATGATTATACTTACAATTAAAAATAATGCATATGGATTTAAGGCCTGGAAAGTACTTAAAAACAAACCTGAAAGTGCTTGAATTAGAATTGTAATAAAAAGTTAATGGTGTTATTTCATTTCAATTGTTATTTCAATTATTCTGTGCTGATGTCAAAAACAGAACAATTCTTCAAGTAAGAAATTCTTCATTTAAAAATCTTAACAGTAATACACATTTCAGCAATAATTCAGAAACCGCATCTGAATATTATCAGTATTAAATTCAACAAATTTTATTAAAGTTCATTGAAAATTACTATTTAAAACGACTTTAAATAACTCTAAAATTTTTAATGTAAATATTATAAGGGCCCCATCATACACCCAGTGCAGGCGCAAGACGTGTTTGGCGCGATGTGTTGCTATTTTCCGACCAACTCAAACCTAGTTTTTTCACTTTGCTCCACATAGTTAAAATAGTAAATTCACTTGTGCCGCTTTGTGGACTCATGGGTGTGTCTGTCTAGAAAAGAGGTGTGTTAAGGTGCATTGTTGGGGGGTTGCTATTTTGAGGGACTAAAATAGGCGGCGCAACAGACCAGCTGAAAGCAGGTCTAAAGTCCAGTGCAGAACACGTTGAACACCTACACATTGCTTAATACACACAGGATGTACAGCAATACACAAATATCTTTTCTACATAAATATAAAAACCACTGCTCCATGTCTTCTTCATCTCTGGGTTTTTTTTTTTCAGTTTATTCATAACAATTTGCTTTTGTATAATGTTATTATTATTAGTTGCATTATTTATTATATGCATATTTATATTAGTTTTAATAAAAACAAGTTTAGATTTGTCCTTCTGTTGGGTCTTGGAGACATATGCATCACCATATGGGGCATAAGAATAGGATGTGTGGTTGGAAATAACTCCGTTGTTTGACCACACTTCATTATTATTGTTCATGTATTAGTTTGCTAAAAATTAGAAATGAATTTATAAATAGTTTTGAAACAAATCTTTGTGCTTAACAAATGAAAATTAAATATATAGGCTGATGGGTGTCTTCAGTGGAGTGCGTACAAAACAGTTCCTTTATTCACAAAATTAAGGAAGTAAAGAGAAAGTAAAGAGGCCAAATGAGGGAGGCCCATTCTTTATCCTCGCGCTGCAGATGCGCTGTTTAATTGTTTTCTTGCTAGTGAAGCTTTCAGTTTTTCCATTCAGTTTTTCCACTTACAAAGTCTGCCATGTAAATAGCAAATGCACCATGGCGCGACACAACTGACTCTTAAAGGGAATGAGAAATGAGACTCTGATTGATTTAATGCACTTTATGCTCAAAACACACCCATAACTCATTAAGAGAATAAGCACAACCCTGTTAGACCATGCGCCGGGGCACAGAGCGTATTTTTCCATCCTTAAAATAGCAAAAGTGGATTTGGACACACCCTTAATGCTTTTGCGCCATACGCTTTAGACTTTGCGCCTAGATCATTAAAATAGAGCCCTACAGGTAAGTGAAATGTTAAATACAGTAAGGACTTTCATGATGCTACATATGCTGTGAAATGAATTACTAAGGTGCTTGATATAAAATTAATGGTACTTTAAAAAGAAAGTCCTTGAGTCTGGTGTTCATGAAAGAACCCTAAAGTAATATCCATATTGAAGAAATGAACAGTTCCGGAATGATGCAGCCAACCAGGTGTTTAGTACTCAAGATGAATAAAACATGATTAAAGGGATGATTACGTTCTGTTACCATGATTACAATATAAGGAAGATTTCTAATTTTATTAGGTGATTTATAGTCTAATTGCGATCAGCTTCCTGGTGCAAGTTATTCACTGGGCCGTGATTGTGTATGATGAAAGAAGCCTTTTTGCAAATTTGCTTAAGGAGTTTGTAAAGGTCTTAAGATCCAAATCCAAGTGTTGGGGGAGAGGGTGAAAAAGACATTGTAATTTTAGCCCAAGGCTCCTCCTGCCACAACACGCTGCTGCATCTTCTGAACAAACTGAGGTGTTTAAAGAGATGAGATCACACAAACGCATATTAAAAACACAGATACACATTCCCCGATCTATACCTCAAACAAACATTCTTTCACTCTCACACACTTAGTTTATGTCCTCTTCCAGCTGGAATGTTACCTGCTCTGGCTTGTAGCCAACACATAATTTAATACACTAAACTGTGAACAGAGCAGGATGCACAGAGTAATAACCCTATTTAGGATAGATCTTTAGCTCAGGTCTTCTTGGAAAAGTTTTCCATTCTGTGCACAAATGTCGTCAGACTTATGAAATGCCCTTCGATGCCCGTGACCATCGTTCTGTGGCTGTCATTGGTTTTCCTTCTGGAAATTCGGTTAGCTATTATATTTTGTATGATAAATTGCTGAAGCTTTCTGGTGCAGATCCAAAATTAGAAATCCTTAAGACTGCAATCGTCTTGCGTAAATCTTTCCTCTCTGTTTGTAAAATGTTGAAAAAAATAACATATTAGCTTTATTCCAGTTTTCGATTTTATTTCATTTAGTCATATTTTGTATATTTAAGGTTTTGAAAGTTAACTTTTTTTTCAAGCAATTTAATTTATACATTTACAAATATTTATATTTCAAATAAATTGTTTATTTGATTAACTGTCTTTTCATCTGTTATTTCCACAAAAATAATAAGCTATTTAAACACAGTTATAGTAATATTATGGCAATATATGCAAATTACAAATGTAATATACAAGTTCATGTTTGGATTTTACATGCAAAATACATTACCGTTCAAAAGGTTGGGGTCAGTAGGATTTTTAAATGTTTTAAAGCTTCTCCTGCTCACCAAGGCTCCATTTATTTTATCAAAAATACAGTAGAAATTGTGAAATGTTATTGCACTATAAAATAAATGTTGAAAAGTAGTTTATAATTTAATTTGATAATTTATTCCAGTGATTTTTAAGATGAATTTTCAGAATTTTCAGTCACATGCTTCTTCAATAATCACTCTAATATTAATTATTAGGTTTACTCATTCATTCATTCATTCATTTTCGGCTTAGTCCCTTTATTAATCTGGGGTCACCACAGCGAAATGAATCGGCAACTTATCCAGCCCTATTTATAGGATATGGTGCTACCCACTGCGCCACCATGACGCCCATTATTATGATTATTATTATCATAATTAATATTATTATTATTAATGGTAATAGTAATAAAAGCAATAATGACTGGAGTAATAATGTCCTTTGAAACTATATTTAAAATTATATACAATAAGAAAGCAGTTATTTAAACTTTTAATAAATATTTAGCGATTTAACATTTTTTAACATTT
The DNA here is from genome assembly GCF_903798145.1 of Danio aesculapii. Taxonomy (NCBI): domain Eukaryota; kingdom Metazoa; phylum Chordata; class Actinopteri; order Cypriniformes; family Danionidae; genus Danio; species Danio aesculapii. The sequence goes on from NC_079452.1 coordinate 55,722,580, forward strand.
AAAAATGCTGCCTTGATGAACAGAATAATAATAAAAAAAAATAAAAAAAAAAACTGACCCCGAACTTTTGACCAGTAGTGTATATTTCAAATTATTGAATTTTATATATATATATATATATATATATATATATATATATATATATATATATATATATATATATATATATATATATATATTGTTGAAGTCAGAATTATTAGCCCCCCTGAATAAATAGCCCCCCTGTTTATTTTTATTATCCAATTTGTTTAACGGAGAGAATATTTTTTTCAACACATTTCTAAACATAATAGTTTTATTAACTCATTTCTAATAACTGATTTCTTTTATCTTTGCCATGATGACAGTAAATAATATTTTACTAGATATTTTTACACTTCTATACAGCTTAAAGTGACATTTAAAGGCTTAACTAGGTTAATTAGGTTAACTTGGCAGGTTAGGGTAATTAGGCAAATTATTGTATAACGATGTTTTTTTCTGTAGACTATCGAAAATAAATAGAGCTTGAAGGGGCTAATTATATTGACCTTAAAATGTTTTTTTTTAATATAAAAATTGCATTTATTCTAGCTGAAATAAAACAAAAAAGACTTTCTCCAGAAGAAAATATATTATCAGACATACTTTGAAAATTTCCTTGCTCTGTTAAACATCATTTGGGAAATATTTAAAAAAGAAAAAAAAAAATCAAAGGGGGGGCTAATAATTGTGACTTCAACTATCCAGACTTCAACTATCTAGTTATACAAATGCACCCTTGGTAAGCATAAAAGATGTCTGTCATATACATTAAAAGTCTTATCGACCCCATTGATCTGTCTTTCTATTCATTGTAAAAAGTTGTTGCTGGAACTGACATTATTTCCCTTACAGTTAAAGATTAACTGACTATGTGTTATTTTCCATCCCTCTGCGGCTTGAATGCAACATGATCTCTAAAAAGCACTCAGTCTGTCAATATCAGTGCATAAGTGCTCTAATGTTTTTTTTTTCATATTGATTTTCAGGAGTATCTTGATACCCCACGTAGTGAGACAGAGAGTCTGTCTAGTCTGGACAGCTTAGAGAACGGAGACCCTCAGAAGAGCCATGACACTCCACCGGTTTGTAGCTCACAGCAGAGCACCACCTGTGCCCAGTCTTTCTACAACCCATTGGATCACCCTAAGCTTCAAGACCCCAACTGTCTTCCATCACCATTGAGACCATCTCACCTTACCTCTTCCATAGCTAAGAGTTTCCTGGAGGAGATTTTAAACAAGGAAAGTGAACTCTCTGTTAACTCACGTTCACCAAGGCATCATGAGTCAGCAGAGGAAAGCAGGAGTCTCCGAAATCTCACGCAAGACAGATTTGATAACTCGAAGGACCAATCGCAGGCCTTCGACGCCCATGGTTGCCAAAAAGAATTGACTCAGCAGGACTTAGCCGCTAATTCAGAACATATGACTCATGATAATGACAGGAACGCTCAAGGGAACATTTTGAAAGACAAAGGAACTGCGGTTGCCCACTGCAAAACACAAGCCTTGCCAGATACCACACCCCTGGAATTCTCAAGTCTGACTAAAGACTTCAAGTCAGAATCCAAACAGCAGACAAGAGCCCTCGAGGAGAAGTATGCTAAACATTCATCAGTAATGCAGACCAGTCTTCCAACCGGCAGATGCAAACACAGCAACAGTCCAACTGAAGCCTTTTCAAGCTCAAATTCCCTACTTAGCATAACATATCAGACTGACCTGAGTTCCCAAATCATACAACAAACAGAAGCAGTGAGTTCTTCACAGTTGTATAAACACAAACCATATGTAGATGAAGCCACCGGGCTCAAAGCAGAATCCAAACCACTGTGCATAGAGGAAGCTATAGGCATAGATCCTAAAAATGAAACTGATGTCACCAAATTGGCAAAAGCTGGTATGTTGAAGTCTTCCACAGGCACAGAGGAACCTAAGAGAACTCCTGCAGACCCTGTGACCCATTGTGTACCAAACAGCAATGTCAGATTCTTGAAAGGGATTCTGAAAAACCATTTAAAATCCAAATCCGCAAACGTCAAATTCACGAACACCCCTAGCCATTTGCTTTTTACCAAAGAAGTGGCCATTTTAATCCGGGACAGCGTAGAGCTGACAAGGGCGAAACTCAATGAGCCTGAGAAGAACCACAATAATAAGAAGAAACTGCGTTGGTTTGATGAAGTGCATGGAGTTGAGGGGGAGGACCGAGTGTTTGGTGACCCCAACAGACATGCTAACCTGCCTCAACAAACCCATAAACAGCTTTCTGCGGATCACTCGGACCATGTGAATTTACTCACAGGGGTATCAAAGAACATCTCCAGTAGGACCTCTGCTGTCCCCGCTGGCCCCCAATCCACTAGACAGGCCTGGACAGATGTAGAGCCCCAAGAAAGCCGTCCACAGGAGCATATCAAGGAGCCCACCTCTCAAAGAAGATCCCTCTGCATTGGGGGCCCAAGGATTCCCCGGAGAGTGCGCTCAGGCAGAGTCTCTTCGTGTCCTGTTACCTCCCGGGCCAGGAAGGGCACTATCATCAGGCCCCAATCTGCCAGAGAAGCGCAACATGTGGCCAAGACCCAAGGGAAGAGTTTGGTGCCTCGCCCCCCTCCAAAACCTGAAGTGGCGGAGGTCGACCTAGCTGAGTGTCCCGTGTACATCTCCAAGGCTGATGAAGGTGTACAGACAATGTACAAAGATGCTCCAGATTGCCAGACAGTAGTGTATCGGCCTGCCCTCAGAACAGATGGTATCTGTGCTCCAGCGCCACCTTGCTGTACCTACAACCACGAGGCGGGCGTCTGTTCTCTCTCCCCTCCAGATGCCCTTGCAGACAGTGGCAGGCGCAGGTGTGGAGAGAATGGGATCTGTTTGGACCGGACTCCAACAGATGAAGAGATTGCACTTCTTTGGCATGGAGTTCGAAGTGCTCTCGCCAGCAAAGACGGTAAAGATAAATCCCAAATTCTGCATTTCTCTACTAACACCAACGCCTATCCTATAGGGGTGTTAAGCAAATTTTAAAACAGTTTAAATAGTCAGTAATACCATTAAAAGGACATTACAAACAATAGAATAAATAAAATAGAAAAGAAAATGAAGACCTGATACTACAGCATCTGACACTATGGAAAGGAAATTGGCATCTGATACTATTGTCCTAAAAAACAACAACAAAAAACGTTAAAAAAACGCACATATACCGTAGGCACGGTATAACAGAAAATGTTGCCGGTTTAAAAACCTTGACTTTTCCAAACCGCGGTGTACCTTGAAAACGGTTATCATCCCATGCCTAATACTTTTGTTTGTTGTTTGAATAACATGAAATGACAGACAAGCAAAGACAAGCTTTTATTAATTTTTCTAACTGTATATGCTCATTTAAGATGTAATTTACTGTGTTCAAAGTAAAACACAGCAAGACAGACATTTATATATTTTTGTATGTACATATCTACACCTAAAGCCTAATTTCCATTTGTAACCCATGTATTTTATTATTATTATTATTATTATTATTATTATGACATACTGTATGATTAATCAGGCATTTTATAGTTATTTTGTTCATAAAGGAACTTTTACATTCTTGTTTGTAGCAGTCAAAAACAAATTTGTTTTATATTATATTTTCCACAAATTATACATTACAGCATATGGTCATTTTAATTGCGCACTCAAAATATTTAAGATCCATTATAATGGTAATTTCAATTTCTATATCACAAATACATACAGTATCAAATTAGATGCTCACATTTTCATTATTTTTATGGATAGATGGACTTTACACATGCCGTTTGTAATGTTGATTATGTTAATCTATAGTAGCTACAAGTAATTAAACAGTAAACATGCTGCGATTGGTTGTAAGTAATTGTTTTACAATAAGAATAATATTCTCTAACGATGTGATATTACTTGTTGTATTAAGCTTGGTTGGAACTAGTGGGGTAACGGATCACAAATCTCATGATTCGGATCACATAATGGTATTTTAGTTACGCATCAGACCATTTTTCGGATCAGCCAAAAAAGGGAGGAGACGAATGTAATTTGCTTTCCATTTATTACAAAATAGAACTGCAAGACACTTTTGTTTTTTTATATATAATTATTTTTAGGGGTTTTTCACCTTTAATGTGATAGGACAGTGAAGGACAGACAGGAAAGCATTGGGAGCAGAGAGAGGGAAAAGATCGGCATAGGACCTCGAGCCGGGAATTGAACTTAGGTCGCCGTGAACACCTTGGTGTCGCCGCACTTAACCACTAGGCTATTGGCGCCGACAACACTTTTGGTTTTAACAAACAGAACTTAGAACCTGTAATTTTATTAAAAATAAAATGAAGAAATAATCAGCTGAATAAAAATAAATTGCAAAATATTCAGTACTGTGAAAAATTCACTGTTACTACTACTTTCGCTGATAACGCTAATTGTAGATATCTAACATTATAATTTGTACAACCCATATTTATTTTTAGTCTCAATTTCAATAAATGACTCAGTTATTCACTCATAAAACTTCATGTTTCATTGCTGGATTCATCATTTTTGAAGAATTACACAGTGGCATATTTTTGATGGCTGGTTAAATAATGTAATTGCTGCCTACAACTTTCAGTTTTGAGTCATTGGTTTTATCTAAAATGTAAACTATCCCAGTTATCCCTGTTATCCCAGTACTTCTGTGTTATTTGACTGTTGTAACTTCATAACTAACTCAAAAGACAAAAGACTGAATCTGTTTCTTGATTTATTTTTTCAAACACAGATTTGAATGCAGCGATTCGAAGGATTAATAAACATACGCAAATCACTGTCATTGATAATTTATATTGCGTGGGTGTTGAGATCCCGAACTTTTAATGATAATCATACAGCTTACACTGAATTTATTAATGCAGGATAAACAATTAGTGACAGAAAACATTTTTAATGAAACCCACCACATCATGAATAACCTACCACAATTTCTTCCGTCATCATTATATTTTCAGGAAAACCTAAATGCTTTTATACATGTGATTTGAATGACACAAGAGGCGATCTCTCTGTGATTGTTACAAATTTTGATTTAATCTACCAGAAAAAAATGTATTAATCTGCAGGCCATGTGTGTTCCGAACCGTGGGTTGTGATCAGTACGAATCATGGATCAACCGTGATCCGTTTAGGCATGGGCCGGTAAAATATTCTGACTGTTAAAACAAAACATTTTTAAAAAACACCTGACATATACCGTAGGAACGGAATAGGAGAACATTTTGGCGGTTTTAAAACCTTGACTTTTCCGAACCACGGTAAAACTTAAAAACGGTTATCATCCCATGCCTACATCTGTTACACCCCTATTTAGAACATTCCTTAACAAGTTTCAGCCAATAGTAATACTATTAGCAACTATTTATTACTTTAGCATTACTGTACTTTGTTTCCATTCTTTGCAAATGTCACATTTCAGAAATGATTGCTTACCTGCTGTGGAGACAAGAAACATTTTCAGTAGGTTTCTTTCAACAGACGAGGAGCATTTTAGCCACATATTACAAAACTAACAGTCATGGAATCGTCGGCTTCCCATGAACTTTCGCTGCACCTTGTCATATAGTCAAATGAGAGTCGATTGAAAGAACTGAGCTCCCTTTGTGGGTCAGCAAGTGCAGCAGCTTTGTTTGAGATACTAGAGGGATATTTTTCTAGAGTCTTTGGAAAAGGCACTTTTTTGGTGTTGGATCAATAGAGTGTTTTCTTTGGCCCTCAGCTCAGCGCTACACCACTTGGGATTACTACTCGGTTGAAATTGATCCATTTAATGATGGACTGTGGCTCCTCAGGGGTCAATTATTTTTTTATAACATCAGGAAACCTCTGTGTTCTGTCGACTAAGACCTCAAGAACAGTAGAAGTGACTTTCATACTTTGGGATCTTTCAGTCGAACTCTCTTCTTTCTTTTTTGTCTTTTTTGTTTTTCTCTCTATCTCTCTTTCTGAATTGATTTAGGTGACCCTCAAAGTTTTCTTGCTCACAATGGCCCGTTGTCTCCTTCGCCTCAAGTCTGTGCCAGTCTATCCCATGTTACCATCAATGGTGACAGTCTGATCAATGGTGTCAAAGGATCCTCAAGAATGGGGGGCTTTTTCTTGTCTTCCTCTAATGGTAAGGCTCTATAGGTTTATGTAATTAATGATGTCAAAGGGCATTCAGTGTCCAAAGAGCCAGGTCATTTCCACCTGCCAGCACATAATGTGATCAAATTGTTAATTGTTTCACTAGAGTTGTTTAAATCCACTTTAAAGAACAGTTGACCCAAAACGGAAACGTCTGTCATCATTTACTCACGCTTCACTTGTCACAAACCTGATTGACTTTCTTTTTTCTGTTGAGCACAAAAGAAGAAAATATTTTGAAGAAAGCTAGAAACCTGTAACCAATGACTTCCATAGCATTTGTTTTTACTATGGATGTCAATGGTTTTTCAGCTTCAAATTATCTTAATTTGTGTTCAAGTGATTTAAGAAACTTTGGATCCACTTGAAGGTGAGTACATTTTCATTTTTGAGTGAGCTACCCCTTCAAATTCACAGTGCTTACTTCTGTCCATGCGTCAAGACATTACGCTTTAGATATTCTGTGGTTATTAGCCTACCTTTGAGATAAAGTGGTCAGCTAATCAGTAAGTTTCTGCTGTTAATCAGTGAGAAGTCCTATAAGGAGACAGGCTATGGAGAGTAACATGGTGAAGAACCGAGTTCCAGTGGAAAACAGCAGAAACCAAACTGCAGGAGCAACACAGAGAAAACCCAGCATTTCTTATCAGGTAAACATGCACGTTGTGGATATTGACAATGAATATTATCGCAATATGTTTGGGGATTTCATTTTTATAATGATGGTTAAATTATATTATAGTGTTTTTGTGGTATGTTTAAGGAACACTCAACTTTTTTGAAGGATCATTTTACTACTCCCTACAGTTAAACAGTCCAGTTATACCACGTTTGAATGCATTCAGGTGATATCCGGGGTCTATCAGGAGCACGTTTATCTTAGCTTAGCTTAGCATAGATTATTGAACTGGATTAGATCATTAGCATCTCCATCAAAACAATAATGACTCTCATATTTAAGCTTGACTGTTCTTTTGGTACATTGTGTACTAAGATTGGCGTAAAATGAAAAGTGATAGGAACTATACTCTCATCCTAGCATAATAATCAAGGAACTTTGCTGCCATACTATGGCTGCAGCAGGTTCAATGATATTGCAGAGCACCTGAAAAGTCCCTAACTACAATAGGTAACTTATGGCAATGTGACCAGTTTGCTTGCACAGGGAGCATGCTGCATTACATAATTTCTTCTGCTGCAGAGTGTTACTTTAAAACACAGATAAATGATGAATTTGACACTACAGGGGATCTGCGGGGTCTTAAAAAGTCTTAAATTTAAAAAAAATAAATACAATTTTTAGGCCTTAAAAAGTCTTAAATCCACTAAATTGTGTTGTATAGGTCTTAAATCATTTTAAATGGGTCTTAATTTTCCTATGTCTATGTAAAGCTGTACCCAATTGGGCCAACACCCATCCAATCACTAACAATATATTTTAATAAAAGTTCATTTATTAACTCTATTTAAATATTAACATGGTTTAATTATCTTCCTTACAATAACATTTGTTTTGAATGTTTTTTAAGGTTTTAACTGGGCTATTAAAAAAATCTTTAGCATTTTTCCTTGTGTAAGTCTGAAATTTCAATCATTATGATCTTAAAATAGTCTTAAAAAGTCTTAAATCTGACTTGATAAAACCTGTAGAAACCCTACTAAAACTGTCATTAGTTGGTGACTTGGTCCCTCCTTATTGTGTGATTCAGTGAATAATTCATTCACAAAAACAGTCCCTTCCTATTTTAACAAATCATTTGGATGAAGAAAATTAGGGAACAAATCATCACAATGTTTCTCTGAGATGCATAAATGTCCTGCTCCAGCTTTCTATGGATTGGTTGAGAACCACTGTTCTAGTTAATTAAGTGTGTGCGTGTGTGTTTGTATGAGTGTAATGTGTGTGATGACATTTTAGCTTTGTTTGTGTGAACGATGATGCTTTTGACAGTGTTTTTGTTCATTAACCATTCATTTTTTAACAGGTCACTGTGCCAACTCATCATCCAAATAAAAATGGTCATGCAGTAGACAGTGAAGGTAATTATAATTCAAATCAAATCAATGTATATCAATATATAATACCGTTATACCGATACATTTACAAATTGTAATAACAATTACAATAGGGCCTAATAGTAAGTAACAATAGTGCAAGAAAACATTTTTAAGCCTGTAAATACTCACATATTATCACATGTAAATATAATATCATTTGAGGTGCATAATAATTTTAAGAAACATTTTACAACCACAGTGAAACCCTCATTTCAAATTCTCATGTATAGTAATAGTAAAGTTTATTTATATAGCATGTTTATCTTGAGTTTTGCATCGACCAAAGTTCTGAACAAAACCAATACAACACATGCTAATATAATAGAATCAAACTAACAATAAACGTTGTGATATGATCATAGTATTATAACATAGTGTTTTGTTATTACTTCTGTTATTATTAAACAATCTGAGAATTTGTTATTCATATACCTTGACAGATCATAGTGTCCAAAGTTGTCAGATTCCAAATAAAGTATCATAATTTTAGTACCATTTGATTGCATATTATACAAATGGCAAAGTTAATTAATATATTTTTATATATTAATGATAATTTTACTCTCTTATTCATTCCTTCATTCGTTCATTCATTCATTTTAATAATAGTAGCATTTTTTGCTTGTATTTAAAAGTCTAATTTTAATATATATGGTAATAAAATCTATTATAAATAACATTTTTACTGTAATATATTTTTAAAAATAATAATTTTCTGTGATTACAAAGTGGATATCTTTTCCTAATTTTTCAGCATGGTTACTCCCAGTCTTTAGTGTCACACCATCTTTCAGAAACCATTAAAAAAACCTTTAATACAAAGTTAAAGAGCTAAAAACAATTCTGCTGTGCTTAATGTGCTTGTTTAAGCTGTAATGTATTTTCTTCTTGGTTCTTTGATGCATTTATTTAATGTACTATTATTCTATTGTGACATTATAGTGTTTTTTGGTTGTATAAAAATATACACTGAAGCTATTTTTTGTAACAGGCCCAGAGGTATCAGACGGTGCTCATGAAGTTGTGGACTGTCCTCAAGCCCATAAGTCTTGCATTGGTTTGACTGTTCCTCAGAACCAGAGAACACATTCTCTCAGCATCGGTGCTCTGTCACTGGAGGAGCAGAAGATCCTGCAGTCCCTCGAGAGACTCAATCAGCGCCTGCAATGTCAGCTTTGCTTTAAACTGTGTATATTTAGTAGAACAGCTTTTAATTTGGCCCTGTTTGTGTGTGTGTGCATTTCCTGTTCTAATGTTTTCAAAACATCAACAGCTGTGTTTGCTGGCACATACAGCAGCTCATATGACTTGATAACTTCTGCTTGATTTAACAGATGTGCAAGATACAGCTGCTGGAAACCCAACAGTGAGGGGCATCTTTGCTTTGGGTCCTGCATTCGTGAGTATTTCATTCATGAATAGGAGTATTTCCTTTACTGTAATGTATGTAATTAATTTTGCTTAATTATTAAACGTACATTTGATATAATATGACACTTTCTCTGTAAATATGTTTGAACATAGGTGTAACCCTGGTCCACAAACCAGTTATAAGAGTCAGAAATAAGAATCAGAGTTATACACCATCTAAATGTATAAATAAGCTTCTCAGTGATGCATGGTTTGTTAGGATAGGACAATATTTGGCCGAGGGTCACATATACTGTGTATATACACACTCAACTGCCACTTTATTAGGTACATCTTACTAGTACTAGGTTGGACCCCCTTTTGCTTTAAGAACTGGATTAATCCTTCGTTGCATAGATTCAACAAGGTACTGGAAATATTCCTCAGAATATTTTAGTCCATATTGACATGAGAGCATCACACAGTTGCTGCAGATTTGACGGCTGCACATCCATGATGCGAATCTCCCATTCCACCTCCTCCCAAAAGTGCTCTATTGGATTGAGATCTGTTGACTGTGGAGGTCGTTTGAGTACAGTGAACTCATTGTCATGTTTAAGAAACCAGTCTGAGATGATTGGCGCTTAATGACATGGCGTGTTATCCTGCTGGAAGTAGCCATCAGAAGATGGGTACACTGTGGTTATAAAGGGATGGAAATGGTCAGCAACAATACTCAGATAGGCTGTGGCGTTGACACAATGCTCAGTTGGTACTAATGAGCCAAAAGTGTGCCAAGAAAATATACCCCACACCATTACACCACCACCAGTCTGAACCATTGGTACAAGGCAGAATGGATCCAGACTTTCATGTTGTTGATGCCAAATTCTGATCCTACCATCCAAATGTCGCAGCAGAAAATGAGACTCAACAGGCCATGCAACGCTTTTTCAATCTTCTATTTTCCAATTTTGGTGAGCCTGTGCGAATTGTAGCCCCAGTGTCCTGTTTTTAGCTGACATGAATGGCACCCAGTGTGGTTTTCTGCTTCTGTAGCCCATCCGCCTCAAGGTTCGATGTGTTGTGCGTTCAGAGATGCTCTTATTCATACCTCGATTGAAACGAGTGGTTATTTGAGATACTGTTGCCTTTCTATCAGCTGGAACCAGTCTGGCCACGAAACTGCCACACACTGGATATAGTATTTTCTCTTTTTCGGACCATTCTCTTTAAACCCTAGAGATAGTTGTGCATGAAAATCCCAGTAGATCAGCAGTTTCTGAAATACTCATACCAGCCCGACTGGCACCAACAACCATGCCACGTTCAAAGTCACTTAAATCATCTTTTTTCCCCATTCAGATGCTCGGTTTGAACTGCAGTAGATCATCTTGACCACAGGTGCATCCCAAATTGCATGCTTATGCACTATTCTATGCCATTTTGTAGTATAAATAGTGCGTTTACACTGAAAACTCTAAAACTAAAAAGTGCACTTTAATTACCCGGATGGTGCACTCATTTAGCCGGTAAAATGAAGTGTGGGATGATAGACACTTCACGCACTCAACGACCGCAGGTTTGCTCATGTAGCGGAAGGAGCGGAGCTATCGGGCGCACATGTTGGATAACTTTATTTATTTTGGATGGTGAAAGTAAAATTCTACCATGAGAATGATTATAGCGCCTCCCGATGGTGAATGCGGTTAAACTCATGGCTAGTATTGCTTGGTACTTTGATCATTTATTTCACTGATTTGGCAAACGTCATAAGGGAATCGGTTTAAATTTTCGCTTAGTAAAAAAACATTAGTGTTCCATTTGGTACAACACTACATACATAATATACTCTGCTGTTGAGTGTGTAAGTGCATATGTACATAGTGCATGAGTGCAGAGTGTATAGTGTGGCATTTGGGACACAGCTCATGTCTACATGCCTAAATGCAATGAGTTGCTGCCATGGGATTGGCTGATTAGAAATTTGTGTTAACAAGCAGTTGGACAGGTGTACCTAATAAAGTAGCCAGTGAGTGTACAATACATTCACATTTATAGGAACATGTATATGGTCAAAAGCGACAATGGGTTTTTAAATATTAAACAATAATAGTGTAAAACAGCCTTTCCCCCAGCCATTAGAATGTGCTATGTTATTAGAATGTGCTATCTAGTGCGTTTTTAGCAAAACTTGTAGAAGATATCATTCAGTGTAACAGAAGCTGATTTATAAATAAACTACTTTAATGAACAGAAAGAGTATTTAAAGAGATTCAGTTCCAAAAGGAATATTTACTCATTGTTTACTCATTCTCAAGTGGTTCTAAACCTTTATGTGTTTCTTCTGCTGAACACAAAAAAACGGGAGTTTCATTACGTGCACTACAGCTGATTTTCACACCGGCAACACAAACACAGACGCAGGGAAGATAGACAGTGATTCGGAGAGCAGCATTTACAGAGAGCTACTGAGCTATCTGAGAGCTGTGTGGAAGTGGAGGATTTTCAGTCCATAATATTATAGTGGTATTACTGTAAGATTAGTAAACTAAAGGTATGTCTTTAAAAACTGAAACAGAACTGCTAACGATACAAAATAACTGCCGTCTGAATAAACATAAACAAAGAGCATTGATCACACACTTAGCAAATCCGTAGAGACAGGACAATCAACACGAACTGGAACTGCGTCTTTTTTAAAAGGAGACGAGTGACAAATCCAGATTTCACCATTTTCATATTCGAAAAGCTCTCAGGTAAAAAATGTTGCTTACAAACATATTGTTGTCGCGTGTTAGCAGACCACCGTACTCCATAAATGTAAGTCCACATGTGAGCTGTGCGCTCATCGTGGAAAAAAGGAAACAAAACCTTTGTTGCGGCACATTTATAAACACAACACTGACGACTCATGTCTCCAAACAATTCTTCTACTACTTGTTTGAATTACAGTTGGCAACACAGCATGGCGTCTCTCTGAACACTGTAACAGGTAAAAAGAGTCTTCAAAGCTATATCATGCATATTAATGAAGTTGCACCTCGTTCGCTATTGAGCGCGCTGATTGGTTTGAACCAAGTCTTTCTCATGAATTAATAAACATATGTGCTGAAAACTCAAAGACGTCAAGTTGTACCAGCCGGTACAGACTGCCAATCTCCACGCTGGAATTTACACAATGATCTCATCGCTGTGTATTTATTTTAAAACCGGAAGAACCTATTTGCTCTAAATGCAAAAAAACAACCAGTTTTCACTTTTTAGCTAAATAAAATGGCCTAATATAGTCTTTTTAACAACGCGGGACATATAGATGTCTGTCAATATCTAAAAAAAATGTGTTTTGGTATTTCATGGCCCTTTAACAAGACAACTAAATGTCCTAAAATGAGGGAGTGGTGAGTTATTTATTCATATTCCACACAAAAAATACTAACGAATACCTATGTGTCAACTCCTGAATAAGAATTAAGTATAATCAAGCTCTTAGTTGTAAAAATGTTGTGCAGTTTTTGTGTACATTATGATTTTATAAGTACATTTGACACCAAAATTGTTAGCGGAACATAATATATTACTAGTTAGTTTACAAGACATTAGGATTCAGCTTAAAGTGCAATTTAAAGGCTTAATTACCTTAAATAGTCAAGTTAGATTAATTAGACAAGTCATTAGATAACAGTTGTATGATCTTTAGCCAATTGAAAAAAATGTTGGCTGATAATAATGACCTTTTTTAATTTTATTATTTTATTAAAAACTGTTTTATTCCAGCCAAACAAAAAGAAATAAGACTTGTCCGGAAGAAAAAATATTTTAGGAAATACTCCATTAAACATTTTCTTAAGTATTTTGAAAAAGGATTAAAATTTACACAGCAGGGCTAATGATTTTGCCTTCAACTGTATGTAATATATGCACCCATACATACATGTACAGTTGAAGTCAGAATTATTAGCCCCCCTTTGAATTTTTTTTCTTTTTTAAATATTTCCCAAATTATGTTTAACAGAGCAAGGAAATTTTCACAGTATGTCTGATAATATTTTTTCTTCTGGAGAAAGTCTTATTTGTTTTATTTCGGCAAGAATAAAAGCAGTTTTTAATTTTTTATGAACCATTTTAAGGTCAAAATTATTAGCCCTTTAAGCTATATATTTTTTCGATAGTCTACAGAACAAACCATCGTTATACAATAACTTGCCTAATTACCCTAACCTGCCAAGTTAACCTAATTAAGCTAGTTAAGCCTTTAAATGTCACTTTAAGCTGTATATGAGTGAATATTATTTAGTCATCATGGCACATATAAAATAAATCAGTTATTAGAAATGAGTTATTAAAACTATTATGTTTAGAAATGTGTTGAAAAAAATCTTCTCTCTGTTACAGAAACAGAAATTGGAGAAGAAAAATAAACAGGGGGGCTAATAGATCAGGGGGGCTTATAATTCTGACTTAAACTTTATATATTATAGTATATCAAGAAAAAATAAATGAGTTAGATTTCCATATATGGAAGTGTATTATGTAATATACTGCATTCAACATTTCGCAATGTTTTGTCAGGGTTTGGCCATGTGTTGAGAGGAAGAGATTTGTGACCTGTTCATATCTCTTATTTATGTCCTGTCTCTGTCTCTCTCTGTTCTCATTCCTGTAGAAGCAGCAGAGTGAGAGTGTGAGTGTCTGTACGCGGAGAAGAGGAGCTTCTGCTGACAGTCACATCCGAACACAACAGCGTTACTGACTTCACCTACTATCATCCACCACTCCCACAACTGTACTTTCAAAACCTTTAGACCTTATGATTGCTGAGATGCACTTAATCACTGTATCTGAGAGGTACTGAGAGCATTTATAGTTTTATCATATGTGTAAACTGGATCTCGTAACACGCATAAAGGGTCAGTTCACGTTAAAAGTGAAAATTTCCATTCATTTCATTTTAAAAAAGAAACCTGAAACACAAATGAAGATATTTTTGATGAAACCTGAGAGTTTTTCATTCCTTCATTGAAAGTCAGTGGAACCAAAAACTTTAAAGGTTCTCAAATGCTATGTAGTTTTCATAACATGAATACATGTGAATCAAGGAGTTTTTTCAAGACTAGTTGAAACTAGTGCTGTCAACTGATTAGTCACGTTTAATTGCTTCCAAATTAAAAGTTTGCATTTATCATATTTATTGTTTACTATATAAATGCCCTGTATATCAACATGATCTCACAGCAATTCGTAACTTTGATTTAGTGGCTGATTTGTATGAATTGATACAATCCCATTCATTCAATTTAGTATGATTTGCTTATCCCCCAATGACGGTTGGGTTTAGGGGTGGGGTTGGGTGCTACGCCTCCTTTTTAAAATCGTGCGAATTCGTACGAATTAACCACTAAACTAAAAACAGTAAGTAGTAATAAAAAATAGTAATAAAAATAGTAAAATAGTTCCGTTTTTTTTCCGTGAGATCAGACTGTGTGTGTGTGTGTGTGTGTGTGTGTGTGTGTGTGTGTGTGTGTGTGTGCGTGTGTGTGTGTGTGTGTGTGTGTGTGTGTGTGTGTGTGTACAGTTAAAGTCAGAATTATTAGCCCCCTGAATTATTAGCCCACCTGTTTATTTTTTTCCCCAATTTCTGTATAGCGGAGAGATTTTTTTAACACATTTCTAAACATAATAGTTTTAATAACTCATTTCTAATAACTGATTTATTTTATCTTTGCCATGATGAAAGTACATCGGTAAATATTTGACTAGATAATTTTCAAGACACTTCTATACAGCTTAAAGTGAGATTTAAAGGCTTAACTGGGTTAATTAGAACCTAAATAGCCGAAATAAAACAAATAAGACTTTCTCCAGAAGAAAAAAATATTATCAGACATACTGTGAAAATTTCCTTGCTCTGTTAAACATCAATATTCAAAAAAGAAAAAAGAAAAAAAGGGGGGGGGTAATACTTCTGACTTATATATAACTGTGTGTGTATATATATATATATATATATATATATATATATATATATATATATATATATATATATATATATATATATATATATATATATATATATATATATATATATATATATATATATAATTGTGAAATGTTATTGCAGTGTAAAATAACTGTTCAAAAGTAGTTTATAATTTAATTTAATAATTTATTCCAGTGATTTTAAAGATACATTTTCAGCTTCATTACTCTAGTCTTCAGAGTCACATGATCCATCATAAATCACTCTAATATTATTTATTTGTTATTATTACTATTATTATTATTATAATTATTATTATTATTATTATTATTATTATTATTATTATTATTATTAATGGTAATACTAATAAAATCAATGATGACTAGAGTGATCATTTCATTTGAAACTACATACAATAAGTAACAAATAAAATGTAATAAATAAATATTTAACAATTTTTTTTTACATTTAATAAATACCACCTTGATGAATAGAGTAATTTTATTTAAATTATTAAATAAAATTAATCATTTACAAAAAACTGACCCCAAACAGTTATTAGCCCCCCTTTTATTTATTTTTTTATTTTTTAGATATTTCCCAAATTATGTTTAACAGGGCAAGGAAATTTTCACAGTAGGTCTGATAATATTTTTTCTTCTGGAGAAAGTCTTATTTGTTTTATTTCGGCTAGAATAAAAGCAGTTTTTAATTTTTTATGAACCATTTTAAGGTAAAAAATATTAGCCCCTTTAAGCTAATTTTTTTTCGACAGAACAAACCATCGTTATACAAAAACTTGCCCAATTACTCTAACCTGTTAACCTTATTAACCTAGTTAAGCCTTTAAATGTCACTTTAAGCTGTATAGAAGTGTCTTGAAAAATATCTAGTCAAATATTATTTACTGTCATCATGGCACATATAAAACAAATCAGTTATTAGAAATGAGTTATTAAAACTATTGTGTTTAGAAATGTGTTGAAAAAAATCTTCTCTCCGTTTAAACAGAAATTGGGGGAAAAAATAAACAGGGGCGCTAATGACTGAAACTGTATATATTATGTAAATATAAACTTTTAATTTTGAAGTAGTTAAACCTGAATCATCAATTGACAGAACTAGTTGAAACATGATCATTTTATTTAATGAACAGATTTAATTTGGCATTTTAGGTTGTGCTCCATGCTATTTTATGTTTGCACTATTTGTATGTGTGTTTATATGCAAATAAGGACCACATTAAACATTTTCATCATATATATGTATCGGTTGTATTCCAAGAGTTTTTGGGTTGCATGTACTTCTAATGAAGACACAGAATCCTCTCAAGTTCAATTAAAACGATCTTCATTTGTGTTTTTAACTAAGGACTGCTGGGTTTGGAATGACATGATGACAAGAAAATGAAGATGGAATTTTCCTTTTTTATGTTGTAAAAGCACAAAGAAAATGTATTTGATGCGTTCATGCGTTGTTGGCCTTCTTATTACCTCATATTTATTTTTTACTTTAAGATTCTAAATATAATTTCATAGGAATTACTGCTTATATCCATAGTAGTATTTTTATTCTGCACCATCTTTGCTCACGGAGGAAAATAAATACAATTGAAAAGTTTTGTTTTGCTTTGTTTTCTCAGTGTCAAAAGAGCATAAAGGACTTTTTGTGCAAGTTGACCTCAGTCAAGTGTCGGTTAAGCATAAAAGATACAGATTTACTTTGTAAAATCGTGACAGGTTTTTCTGGGTGTGTATTTTACGTTTGAGCGTGTGTGTTGACCTGTGTTTGTGTATGTGTGTGTGCATGCATGGGAAAGCTTATCTAGGTGTGTGACAATGACATTTGAAGTACTATTAATTACGACAGCGCATTGCAGACTCGCCGCACAGGCTTTGCAGGAAAACGAAGTCAAAACCAGCACGACTTTATCCGGATGCTCTTGTCCCATCACCACCCTGTAACTGTCATCATGTCAGGTAACCCTTCTGTAGAAAGCTTGTCATTCTTGTTATACTGTTCTGCACAATCAGTTGATTTATTGAGTCAAGCCTGAAATATATTTACACATATATATTAAAAAACAGTACTTTAATTACAAAAAAGGTCATGAATTATTGGCATAATTTGTGTGGGCAGAACTTATCTTGTATCACTGTAACTTAATGTGTCTGTTACATCATACTGATAGTGACACCAACAGATTCTGCACCACTTTTTGGTCATAACTTTGTTTTTTGGTCATTTATTATTGTAGAATCTTAAACATTTAGTATGAAGTTTACAATTTTACAACAGAACATTTAAGTAGTTTTAGATTTTCAATATTAAAGTTGTGATTTTATTTTATTTTTTTATTTTTTTATTTAGAAAACGTATGACAAAAGTTCTGTCACCTATCCAGGTTTTAGAAGCAACAAATAAGAACTTGACTTCGAGTTGATCATTTGGAATCAGAAGTGGCTTATATGAAAGGCAAATTCCTCTACTCTTATTTTACCAAAATGAAACATGATTATTTAATTAGGACAGTAAAGCCTGACTTTTCCAAAAGTCTTGTCACTTAACAGAAATAATGTACAGTATAGAATATAAAGTCATGGTGCAGTGGAAAAAAAATTAATATTGTATATGACTCCCATGAGCTTGGAGGACTGCATCCGTACATCTCTGCAATGACTCAAATAACTGATTAATAAAGTCATCTGGAATGGCAATGAAAGCATTCTTGCAGGGCTTTCAGAGTTCATCAAGATTCTTTGGATTCATCTTCAATGCCTCCTCCTTCATCTTACCCAAGACATGCTCAATAATGTTCATGTCTGGTGACTAGGCTGGCCAAATCTGGAGCATCTTGACCTTTTTTGCTTTCGGGAATTTTTATGTGGTTGAAGGTTGAAGTATAAGAAGGAGCGCTATCCTGCTGAAGAATTTGCCCTCTCCTGTGGTTTATAATGTAATGGGCAGCACAAATGTCCTGATACCCCTGGCAGTTGATTTAGCCATCCACTTTGCAGATCTCTCGCACCCCCCATACGGAATGTAATCCCAAACCATGATTTTTCCATCACCAAACATCACTGATATCTGTGAGAATCTTGGGTCCATGCTGGTTCCAGTAGGTCTTCTGCAGTATGTGTGATGATTGAGATGCAGTTCAACAGATGATTCATCAGAAAAATCTAGCTTCTGCCACTTTTCCAAATGATCAACTAGATGAAGTTATTATTTGTTGCTCTTACAGCTGGGATCTACAACAAGATTTTTGTCAGGTAATGTATATTCACCATTTTTTTGATCAAGAAATGCAGAAATTTTTAATAATATAAATAATAATTGAGATATTAGAAAATGCTAATGTTAGCTCAATAACACTAAAAGCCCATGTACCGCCCTTCAATCCCAAAGACATGCTTCCTGAATGCATGAATGTGCAACAGACAACATGATAATGCATCACAATACATAACGTAACATTCATCAGAGAGAAAAACTTTATAGTACAGTTAAGTACAATAGCAAATTTTAAAAACCCACAGGGTGTATGCTCTTACTATTTTGTTTGATATGCAGGTACGACAGCCTATCGTAATGTTCAGACCGAACGTTTTAATTGGATAAACTTTTCTTGGTCCCACACCTTCCACATATTAAAATGCATGGACCACATAATTGAATGATTGCTATCAGGATGTAAAGAGACTTTCAACCAGCATAATAACAATTGTTTATGCAGACAGTCGCTTGTTGCACCTTTAATTACAATTTAACATTATTTTTTCCTGTTTTTAAATCTCTTTAAGTTTACATGAAATGTACAATGTTTATTTCCCTAGTGGACATTAGCCTTAATGTGAAAAACTAATCCATGCAAATTAATACATGGGTAAAAAAAGATTTGTTTTGGTCAACTTTAGTCAAAATCTGACCATTTACTTCTGCTCTGGAATGGCAGTCCTTCTCTGATGATGTCAGCATGATGGATTGGGGGGAAATATGCTTAGCCACGCCCCTCCAATCATTAGTTTGCTGCAAGTGAAAGATGAGAGGAAGAGCATACAAATAAAACCCAGGTGCCTACTTAATATTGCATTCGGTCAGAAATACGTCTTCATATTGAAATAAAAGACAACTTCCCATTCTCACGGATTTTAAAGTTCTATTCATTCCTGTGATTCAAATAGTTTTAAGCTTCATTAATCCAGTCTTTATTGCTACAGGATTCTTTTGAAATCATTAATTTTGTTTATTTGGCACTTAGGAAATATTTGATATGTTGATCAGTGTTGAAAATATATTTTATTAGAATTTTTGATGAACAGAAAGTTCAAAACAACAAGATTTACTTAATAAATATATGCAGTTACTTTAAATTATGTTTAAAAAAGTTTTAATTTCTCAATAATTTTTTTTTCTGAAATAATCTATTTAAATCTTTTTGAATTTTAAAAAGTAATGTCAATTTGCTTTGTTGTTATGTAACAAGCATTGACTCAAACACAACTAAATCCTTTCAATGAAGAAATATCAAAATAATCTACATTTCTGAATTATTTATTGTGCTCTGTAAATGTATATAGTGACCGAAACCCGCTTTTTACAGAATAACAAAGTGCACATAGACTACAATGATTTAGCTGTTTTAAGATACAGAATACTGAATCATAACACCAAACAATGAGACTTAAGGAAGTGTAAATGTTATGGAGCCACCCAAAAAAAACGTTAAAAAGGCTGGCTCTCAAACATCTCAAAATAATTGATGATAGCTTGAATGAAGATACAAAGGTCATTACAGTAAACAAATGTCTACACAAAACCGAAATAAATTGTTTCAACAAGCAACTTTAAATGAATAGTTTTATGTTTCTGATTATTTCCTTCTGTTATTTGCAGGGACTTTTCTTATAAAGTCTCATACATTAGTTTTTTGATAAACGTTTTTGTTTCAAATATTGTAGTGTAATTCACCTTAATATTAGCTAGTTTTGGTTCATAGTTTTTAACACTTTAAAAGGTACTTTTTATAAACCTCTATTGGAAAAATGTATGGAAAAATAATGGGCATTAGAGAAGCAGTCAGGTTCCAGAATGAAAATCTTTCTGTATAGAAAATTTGATTTTAACAGTAACTAAATATTAATAAAGAAAGAACCTGTTGTGGATTAAAGGAATAATTCCCCAAAACTAAAATTCCATGATTCATTATTCTGTATCACCCTCCACTAGTTTTTTTGTTCAAAGATATTGAACCATTTTGTGTCCATTTTTATGTTGAAAGATATTCAGAAAAAGGTTAACTTTTGGTATAGATGTCAATAATAAAGTGTTTCCAACATTCTTTAGAATATATTCTTTTGCGTTTAATAGAAAAAACTCAGAAAGATTTGGAACCATTTGAGCGTGGGTAAATGAAAAAGGCAAAATCGAGAAAACACTATAGAAAGTAGTTTCTGTGCAGAAAATTCCACTAATCGATAAGGGTTGTCAAGCAACCTGAAGAAACTACACATGTACATAAATGCATATTTTGCAATACATTTGAAATATATTGCTTCTATAAATACAATCAACAACTGTTGATTAAATGAATAACTAAATCTTTTTAAATCCATTTATTTATAGTAATTTCATAGGCTTGAAATCAAAGTTTGTAATGCTTTGATTAACCTTGCAGTTGCCCAGTAAACACAAAGTATTCCCAAACTTTCTCATATGATCCTTGTTTATTTCCCATTTGAAAACTGTAAACTGATATTCCCAGAACTTTGGAAGGAACATTCTCATAACCTAGAGGAAACTTACTTTTTGGTTAGGAAAACTCTTCTGGCTTACAAACAGGGACCAATTTTGGTAACTAGAATGTTTTGTTATGTATTTTTTCATCAGGAAGACTCTTCCTATCAGAGCATGCTTTTCAACCGCTCGTCCAAGCTCTTGTTCTGTCCAGCCTGGATTGCAGTGGTTAGCTAGCCTCCAAACCATCTCCATCAGGCTTCTGCAGCTGATTCAGAGTGCTGCAGCAAGAGCTTTCTTTAACAAGCTAAAAACAGTGCATGTCACCTTTATTAATCAGTTCTACACTGGCTGTTTAACAGATTTCTGGCCTATTGTAGAATTTTTTAAAAATCTTTAAATTTTAAAAGTCTATTGTAGACATCTACTTCTTTTCTCCAAGTCAGTATGGTCATTTTTCTATACAATGTTTTTATCACATTGTTCCACATCTTGTGTTGGGCTTTTTCCCTGCCATATCATTCCTTTCCCTCTTGTCAAATGCCAATCAAATGGACTGTTTGTGTATATATATATATATATATATATATATATATATATATATATATATATATATATATATATAATATACCATATTGCTTCAGAATTGCCTTAATCGTTCGTGGCATAAATTCAACAAGGTACTAGAAATATTCCTCAGAAATTCTGGCACCAACAACCATGCCACGTTCAAATTCACTTAAATCATCTTTCTTCCCCATTCTGATGTTCGGTTTGAACTGCAGTAGACAGTCTTGACTGTCACTGTAAAAAAAAATAAAAGTTAACTCAGCTAAAAATTGTGAGGCAACTTGCTGCACAGCATTTTTGAGTTGAATCAACTTTTAACCCAAGTACTGACTCAATTTAACAATAAACATCTGAGGAGAAGTGTGTGACAACTCAAGGTATTACACATCCAGACAAGCACATTCTACACTTCAATACAATGTTATTTAATATAAAACTTTGCAGATGGCACATGCACTAAGAATTTGAACAGCATCCTGGCTGACCAAAACCTGCAGGAAATCTGCAGCAATTAAAAAAATTGCAAGCTCCAATCAATTCTGAGCTATTTGGTTGCATTTGCATTTTAGAACAGCGATTACAGAATTGTTAATTTTTTTAAGGACTGCTCAAACCAACAGCTGCCTGTTTTTCTGTCATAGAGAATCAGCTTTGAAGTCAATGAAAGTGAGGGAATTTGATGTTCGGCATATATAATTTGACAAATAATTCTGTGATTGGATAGTTGTATAATTGTCGTTTAAATGTTGGATCTCACATGATTGGCAGGTGGTCCGACTCTCACAACAGTAAACTAGAATAGAGAGTAATTAAGTGATTTTAATGTATATTTGCATGCTTCATAAAAAGGTAAGAGCCGTCCATGTTGATTTCATAGTTACTTTTTAATAGTTGACTTTCCAGCGTCACAGCTTCAGGTTTCCTTCGACAGAACATGTTAGCTGTTGGGTTTTTTAATCACTGCCAGTTATCCAATGCAATGATTAACTTGGACACTAGGCTTACAGGATACCAGTGCTTACTTAACCGCTCATGCAAAAGAGAAAGAAAAACACCCTCATGGGTTCATGCTATGCACGGTTTAAGATTGTGTCAGGGAAGGGTGCAGTTTCTCCTCTCCGGTCAGCTTGCCGTGGCTTGTCGCAGCGGGTGGAGGAGGTCCCTGCAACTTTGAAGAATTTGGCAGAGATTGCCTTTGCTCTTTGAAATGTGACAATTTGAAATGTATTGCAAGAACACACTTGCTGAACAGGTTTTCCGCTCGGTGTGTGTCTGTTCTGTACTGTCTGTTTCTCACCTCAATTTCTCTCTCTTCACTTGACAGGGGGAGGTTTTCCTGCGTTGATGGATTTTAGGTGCTTATGTTTCCAGTTTATACATTCAAAGAATGACGTTTGCTGTTTGTTCAAACTACTTATTTAAAATAAGCTGAAACAACACAAAAAAACAATGTTTTTGGGACATTTAAATTGTTTTATCAGGGTAAATGCAGGAATCCTAAAGGTAATTTCTATACCTTTTTAAGACTTTTTAAAGACCTCATCGCCACTTCAAGTTCTAATCAGTATCAAACCTTCAACTTAATAAACAGTTGTTAATAAAGTTAAATAGTAGTTAAATAAATCAAATGGAGCACAACCATGCAACAGAACTCAGATAAGCTCGGAAGAAACAACTCTTAAAAGAATAAATTACGCGGTTGTTTTCAGCGACAGGCATTAGGCACTGTTTAAACTTGTCTTTCTCCAACAAGGAGTCCGCAAACTTACGTTTTCCCATTTTGCCATCTGTTTCGCTCTATTCTTTCGCTACACGTGGAGAGCGTCACATCATTTTCCCGCATTTGTCGCAAATTACGTGACATCACCCGGACAGAGGAGCTTGGCAGACGTGCCCCGGCCCAAACCAATTGCACGGATCAAGCACACCGTTGTTAATATTAAGAAGAAAATAAATATATTTATTTATTTTTTTTTTTTTTTGGAGTCAAACACTTTGGATAACGATTGAATAAAATTTAAGACCTTGAAGTCTACACTGTAAAACCCAAAAAGTTAAAGTAACTTAAACCATTTGAGGGACCCGATTGCAACAAACCATTTAAGTTCAAAAACTATTCCTAATGAGAACTGTGAACTTAATCCATTTGAGTAAACGAAGCAATCTTAGCACAGTAAAACCCAAAAATGAAGGGAACTTAAACCAACTGAATACTGTAAAACACAATGATTTAAGGCAACTCAAACGGTTTGAGGAAACCAATTGCTACAAACCATTTGAGTAAAAAAAACTAATCTGTATGAGTACTGTAAACCTACTCCATTTAAGTTGAAGTAATGAGGTATTTAATTAACTCATTACCTTCAATACTGAGTTAAAAACTCTTTTCAAATGAGTAGAATTAACTTTCAGTCAATTTTGAGTTAACTACACTCATTTCATTTGATAGAGTTGACTGTTGGGTTTTACAGTGTATGTTACGTGTTGTTACAATTATATGAATCACAACAAATAATTAGCTATAATTTAAAAGTGACTACTAGAGACGAGTAAATCGAAACTAAAAAATGTATTACCTCAGATGTGGTTTATTGTGGAAAAACCTAAAATGACTTAAGACAGCTGGTTTTTGGAGTATAATATGAGTTTCTGGAGTTAATTTTAGTATTTTAGAAATATTTCTGTATTATAATTATAAAATCATTTTTTTAATGAAGTGAATACACACAAAAGAAAGGGCTTGGCCATTTCCTTGCCTTTGTTATATTAGGATCAGTCAGCAGTCAGTCAGTTTTTGACAGATGTTCATGTTAAGCAACAAAACACTGCAATTAAACCAACACAGACACGATAAACTGGGGATTAAGAGATAACTGCGGTTATAGCCATGCAGAAGAATAGCAAAACCAATGGAAAAATAAATGACTTGCCTTGTAACTGTTGTTTAAAATTGGTAATAAAAATGTGTCAGAGAAAATATGTTATGCAATTTTTTTAACACAATAATTTGATTCAATTTAATTAGAAGCTAATACTAAACTTGCATAACATTAATTTGGATAATGAGAGTATCACGTTAATACAATGTCCAATGATCCCATCGTCTAAACTCTGACTGGCCTGTAGAGGGCGCACAAAAGCTCCTGTTTCCATCCAAACAGGGATTATGGAAGCGTTTTTATTATCCACATTTAATCACAGGAATTACGAACAAAACAAATCAGATGCTTCGTGTACATATGTTTCTGAAAAATAACACATTATTACTCCATATTTTATATCAAGAGTTTACTATGGAGATCTTTCTGAGCAGTATCTGTCTTCCTCATAACTGGTTCAGAACAGATTTAAGAAATGCATACAATTTCTAAAGAGCAATTTTGTTTTTAATAAGAGAACAAAACATTGCAATAGGCCTGTCACAATATCTATTTTTTGTGGTACGATATACAGCAACAGAATTTATTGTGCTAAACGATATTTTTGTCATTTTAAGACCATTTTGACACTATAATAGCATCGTAATGCAGGTATACTCTTCCAATAAACACATAATATTGTATTCTTAAGAATATTTCATTTAATTATAGTCATTTTAACACGTTAATAATGAGATATTTAAATCAGAATGTGAAAAAGGGTATCCTAAACAAATAAATTCATTTATTCATTAATTTTCTTTTCGGTTTAGTCCCTTTCTAAACAAATATATAATAAAAAATAAATGTTAACAAAAATGACCAAGGTAAAAAGGACTAGGACTAGAAAAATCTATTTTCATTCATCAGGCACCCACATAAATATAATCATTAGTAAATATTAAAGTGTTTTTTTTAACCATACTTTAACACTCAAACATGTGGTTAGAATTGTTTTTATGTATTGTCGATTGAGTGATTGAGGTCTTGTCTATTTAATGTGCGATAAGTCGATATATTAATTATTGTGACATGCCTACATTGCAAATGAATCTTTTAAGGTAAAATGGAAAATTAAATATGAAGTTAAATTATTATTACATAGATTATTATAGCCTTTTACATTTCAGATTTTGACATTGCAGCATTAAAAATGTATAATTTTTTATCTGATCGTGAAAGTTACGGAAAGTAACATGAACTTAATTTTTTTGAAAACGTGTTACTCTGATGAGCTTTCATATTTAGGTGGTGTTGGTGTAAGTTTTATAAATTTGGGCTGCTTTTCAGCAATTATGGGTTATAAATTAAAAGGAATTCATTCAGTAGAATGTTATTAACAAGAGGTAATTCTCAGATTATGTTCTTATAATATATACAGTTGAAGTCAGAATTATTAGCCCCCTTTTGAATTTTTTTTTTTTTTAAATATTTCCCCAAATGATCTTTAACAGAGCAAGGAAATTTTCACTGAATGTCTGATAATATTTTTTCTTCTGGAGAAAGTCTTATTTGTTTTGTTTCAGCTAGAATAAAAGTAGTTTTGAATTTTTATGAACCATTTTAAGGTCAAAAATATTAGCCCCTTTAAGCTAATTTTTTTTTGACAGAACAACCCATCATTATACAATAACTTGCTTAATTACCCTAACCTGCCTAGTTACTCTAATTAACCTAGTTAAGTCTTTAAATGTCACTTTAAGCTTTATAGAAGTGTCTTGAAAAAATATCTAGTCAAATATTATTTACTGTCATCATGGCAAAGATAAAATAAATCAGTTATTAGAACTATTATGTTTAGAAATGTGTTAAAAAATCTTCTCTCCGTTAAACAGAAATTGGGGAAAAAAATACACATGGGGACTAATAATTCAGGGGGCTACAAATTCTGACTTCAACTGTATATTTTTTTGCAGCAAAGGTCTTTGGTATTGTTCATGTGTACTCTAAAAAAAAATATGACAAAAAGTCATGACAACAAATGTTAAGTAGGCCTGTCACAATAAGCAATATATCGACTTATCGCACAAGAATTATTAGCTCCCTTTCATGTTTTTCCCCAATTTCTGTTTAATACAGAGAAGATTTTTTCAACACATTACTAAACATAATAGTTTTAATAACTCATTTCTAATAACTGATTTATTTTATCTTTGCCAATAATATATTTCTAGATATTTTTCAAGACACTTCTATACAGCTTAAAGGGTAATTTAAAGACTAAACTAATTAGGTTAACTAGGCAGGTTAGGGTAATTAGGCAAGTTATTGTATAATTATGGTTTGTTCTGTAGACTATCAAAAAATATATTTTGACCTTAAAATGGTTCATAAAAAGTAAAAACGGCTTTTATTCTAGCCAAAATAAAACAAATAAGACTTTCTCCAGAAGACAGAATATTATCAGACATACTGTGAAAATTTCCTTGTGCTGTTAAACATCATTTGGGAAAAAAATTCAATAGGGGGCTAATAATTCTGATTTCAACTGTATATCGCCCATACATAACCAATTTTAACCACATTTTAGCTGAATATGCAACATCTCTATCTCTATTGAAGGTGTCAGTATGATTAAAAAAAAAAAAACACTATAATATTTGCTAATGATTATATTCATGTGGGTGCCTGATGAATGAAAATAGATTATTTTTTAGTCCTTTTCTAGTGTTTTACCTTGGACGTTTTTGTCAACATTTATTTTTATTATTTATTTGTTTAGAAAAAGACTAAACCGAAAAGAAAATGAATGAATGAGTGAATGAATGAATGAATGAATGAATTTATTTGTTTAGGATACCCTTTTACACATTCTGATTCCAATACCTCATTATTAAATTGTTTAAATGGCTATAATAAAATGAAATATTCTTAGGAAGAAAATATCATGTGTTCATTGGAAGAGTATACTTGCATTACGATGCTATTATTGGGTCAAAATTATCACAATAAATTATGTTGTTGTATATTGTACCACAAAAACTAGATATCGTGACAGGCCTTGAGACAACAAATGTTGTTCATTTTAACATATTTTTAAAAATGTAATCAGGTTTTTACTTCTACAAATTTTAACTTAATATTTTAAGCAGTTTGACTGATGAAAGTTAGACTGATGAAGTTTTCTAAAGATTCTAAAAGTAACTACATATGACAATTAAAACAATCAAAGGTAGCAATCTTTTTTACAGTGTAAAATGCCAATAATAACATGACAAACAAAAAGCATTTCTTTGCGTTCTTATTTACTGTGTGCTTTTATGCACTTTGTATGGTATGTGTACCTGTTTAATTTATTTAAAACAAACACAGTAACATAAAACAATTACATTCACTCAATAATTAATAAGCAAAACTGTTTTACAATCCTGAAACCCCTGACACACAATTATGCTCAGTAACGCTTCTGTTTCCCATGTAATACTGATGTCAACAATTGTCCCAGGCTCAAAGATGTTGGGACATGTTGACTAAATGATGGAGTCCCTCAGGACAGCTGAGTGGGTGGTCTCCCTCAGGCCTGGGCAGGACAGACCCCCGAGCAAACCTCAAATACTGCCGCAGTCATCTTAGGATATTTGCCACTCTTTAATGACACATCCGATTAATGAAGCACATCTTCACTAAATTTGGAATATGAGGTTTTGCAGGAGTTACAGTGTGAGGATAGTGCAATTTTTCATACAAAACAGATAAAAAACAGACTATAAGATTTTTTTTGCTCAAATTTAATTTATTTTTTGCTATAAATTCCTAAAAAATATGATTCCATACGTGCCTGCTGTAGTAAACCTAGATTAGAAATGAGTGTTTTATAAATAAATGGTGTAAATTAATATTAAATACAGTTGTTTTATATCTGTTGTTACAAACAACACTTACTAATGTAATATTTTTGAGAAAGCCTGGACGTTTATGTTTGAAGTGTTTAAGTATACTTGTTCAAAAAGATCTGTTTAGACTTATATTAAACTGATTTTAAAAATCAAGCTGAATCTCGTACAACTTAAAACAATTAGGCCCAAACATTTACATTTATTTTGATATTTTAAATTAACACTGATTTTTTTTATAGTCTGAAAATTACAAAGTAAAATTTTACATAAAGTGATGACAACATTGATTACATTTTTACACGGTTTTGAGTGGGGTAGTACCAATGACTGTATAAAATAGGGGTTTTCAAAAAGTACACTGTAAAATAAAGTGTGATCTATAAGTCATGACAACATGTTTTAATGTTATTAAACCAAGTTTCACATGTTTCTAACTTTTAAAACAGACTTTTCTGTCAGTTTCACACTCAAAAAAGATTTTTACTGCTTGATCAAAATTCCTTTGTGAGTTTTTTTTTTTTGGGGACAACTTAATTGTTTTATGTTCAATCTTAAAATCATCACTTAAATTTGTAAAAACAATTAAGTAAACAACGTGAAGCAATTGTGTGGAACACTGCATTTTTTGAGAGTATATTATTTAAGTTAAAATGACTTAAAAGGTTAATTTGATTCAACTTAAAAATATAAGACAACATAAGGTTCTAATGTAAACACATTTTCTGTACCAATTTTGGGACAAGCGCATTAATTTTTTTTTTACAAAAGGTACCCCCACATTGATTGCCCCATAACCTTTATTTCTGAGTGGATATTAATTCATTTAAATAAGTGAATTATGGATTAACTGAATTCCTTTAATTTAACTTGATGTTTTAAATCAGTTCAATGTATTGCAAATTGAATGCAGAGTTTATTTTTTTGCTAAAGAAATTAAGGCAGCGACTCATTTTAATACATAACAGCATCTAACAGACTTGTACACTGAAATAGTGGTGACATAAAATAGTCAAGTTTATTTTAATAATTAATTTGAATGATTTAATTATCAGTGAACACGGTTTTTAAATGATATATAGCTAAATGAAGCTGTTTAAATAAAATGAAAATACAAAAAAATGACTTTCTATGTTAAATTAGGTTAAAAAAAACTCAACGTTAGCACTTTTAGTACATCAACATGATCACAAATTATACTCTTTCTTCTAAGTATTTATGAAAAGTATATTTCACTGCTGGTCAGTGAATGATTTCACACTACTAATAAAAGTGGTGTTACACTTCACAGTTCCCTTTCTCCCATACATTCAATTCCAAATCACTAGAGTTTAATATGGAGATAATTGAGAGCAGAATCTAAATGACAAGGGATAGACTGAAAACCACGCAAATGTGGTTGATTATATATGGCTTGCAGAGACAGTTCGTGTTAGGGCTAGATATTGCTTGGCTGGTTAAAAGGGGAAGAAAAAAAAAGTACAAAGTAACTTTTTTAATCCATTCATCATGCTCTTACAGTCCCTGCAGCGGATTAAAAGGGCTTCATAATCAGTCACTCAATGTTAAATGTATGGGAAAAGAGCCGGGCTCAGTCTTGACAAAATGATTTCTCAATGGACCGGGAAGCCTCATTTACATAACAATTATGGGAACTGCATGGGACTACTTTTCTGCGCCTTTCTACATAATGAAAGACAATTTATTTCTTTATTCATAAAGAAGCGAGTGCTTGAACTTCACTGGTGTATTTTTGTATAATCAGATTTATTCTGTGATGAGTGACACTTTACGTCAAAAGCTAAATATGAATAAAAATGAGTGACACCCACTAAAAACACTTAAAAAAAGAGCTTTGATTAAGCACTTTATTATAAAAGCAAAGAGAAATGATGTGTCATGATGAATGTTTTATTATTATTATGAGCCTATTTGGTGATACAGATTAGGAGTTGGTATGAAAACAATAAACATAAAAATTTATTTTTATTAATAAAAAGCTTATTAAAAACAATTGTATAGATCAAAAACTAATAATATGCATGTTTCATGTTTTTATTAAAATTGCTGTAACGTTTTGAAAGTCTATTTTCTGCTATTTTTCTTGTTAAAAATATAGTAAAACATAACAATTGTGACATATTTAACTTATATAATATATATAATTTATATAACCAAATAAAATAAGGGTTTTCTGTGTGAATCTTCACTGTAAAACCCAATAGTCAACTTTATCAAATGAAATGAGTGTAGCTAACTCAAAATTGACTGAAAGTTAATTATACTCATTTGAAAAGAGTTGAGCCCAGTAATGAAGGTAAACGGTTAAATTAAATACCTCATTATTTAATCTTAAATGGAGTAAGTTCACAGTACTCATATATATTAGTTTTTTTTAACTCAAATGGTTTGTTGCAATCGGTTTCCTCAAACGGTTTGAGTTGCCTTAACTCATTGGGTTTTACAGTACTCAGTTGGTTTGAGTTCTCTTCATTTATTGGGTTTTACTGTGCTCAGATTGCTTCGTTCACTCAAATGGATTAAGTTCACAGCACTCATTAGGATTAGTTTTTGAACTTAAATGGTTCGTTGCAATCGGTTCCCTCAAATGGTTTGAGTTACCTTAGCTTTCTGGGTTTTACAGTGTATATAAAAACGATGTAGTCCAGGCTTCAGTGTCAAATGATCTTTATAAATTATTTTAATATGGCGATATGCTCATCAAGAAGCGTGTAGGCTATTATTATAAATAATATGTTGCTAAAATTTTAATTAAACAGTTGTGCTACTATTTTAAACCAAAACTATAATGCATACTACAATATTTAAATGATTGTTTATTATAAATAAATAAATGCTGATAATTGGAACTTTCAACTCCATTTTAATACTTTTTAATGCATCTAAAAAGTATGAATGTTTTATGGTTTCGTCAAAGAAAGCTTTTTTATCACTGCTAATTTTATGAATAATTGGATCATATTTGTGAATGATGTACTGGCATAAACATGCTGAAACTCTGAATCACGTGAATACATTAAGTTCAGTCATAAATAACAGTAACTATGAAAACTCTTTCTTTAAATTTGAAATATAATTCACAACTATTATATTGTATTTTCTTTATGAAATGCTGAGTTAAAGCTTTTTTTGTGGATATAGGCATGGCACGTTTATTTATGTAGCACATTTCATACACAGTGGCAATTCAAAGTGCTTTCCATAAACAGGAATAAAAGAGACAAGTATAAGAGAAATAAAAACAAATAATAAAAATGGTAAAAAAAATTAATTAATTTAAAAAAGCATGAAAGCATGAAAGCATGATTAAAGAATGAAAAAGAAGAGCGATCTGTCGGACGTAGCACACTACTCATTCAGTAAAGGCACAGCAAAACAGATGTGTCTTGATTTGAATATGCCTACTGTTGGAGCACATGCTTTGACTGAACTCTTGGAAGTTCTAGTTTATATGATCCTAAAGATCTGAGTGATCTGTTAGGTTAGTATTCAGTGAGCATATCTGTAATGTATTGAGCTCCTAGGCCATTTAGTGATTTATAGACCAGTAATAATACTTTAAAGTCTATTCTGAATGTAACTGGGAGCCAGTGTAGAGGTATATAGAGGTACTTTATTAATCACTATTAGACTAATGACACATACACATCACAGGCCCCACACAGAAGAAATGTATGGATCAGTCTCAAAAAGAATACATTTGCATTCATAAAATTCATAAATGCACAGCTCAATTCATACATTTAAAACACAATTCATCAATTCAAAAGTAACAAGCAAAAATATTTCCCAAATGCTCACACATATGCATCTTAAATACATTTAAAATGTTTACATAATTATGTATATATGAAGATTTTGGATTACTTTCCTCAGGCATTTATGAATTATGTTAGATGTATTTATGAACTCACACGAGCATGGAGTCCTTTAAAGGTGTGTGCAGTATTATTGAGACCTTCATGGCAGCATATGATTTGTACACATCTTTTTTTTTTTAATGGATATTCTATTTTGCCCATGGCAGTGAGTTTTTAATCCACCAATCAAAACGCTCCTTACTGAAGCTCCACCGTTTAATTCTTATTATTTTATATATTATATAGTTTTATTAGACATTTGTCATTAAAATAACGTCATAGTAAGGTGTTTTAAGCAATTTTATCTTGACAGACTGGCACAAATAGTCAGACTCTCATCATACTTGGGCATCTTAGCATGTCATCTGTTTTATTTTGCTGACCAGCTCTCATAATCTGTGGTAAAAAAAATAAATAAATCTGTCACATTGCACAGCATGGAGGGAATAAACTTGTAGTGACCAGCAGACTTGACTTCAGTGTAGGCTTAATATATATGCAACCGCCATAAATTAAATAAGCTGCATAACGTTATATATCAGTAATATTGAGTACAGTGATCTTAAGTCATTCACGAATTCAATGCATTCAGTAGTAAATCTTACTAAACGAATCACTGATTCAAACCAATCCGTTAAATAAACAACTCATTTAGTAATACAATCGATATGGCCCAATTCGCATACTATCCATCCTAAATAGTATTTGAAAATAGAACTAGTGTGTCCCAAATCGTAGTATGTTGAAAAGAGTATGCCAAAGGTTCCCGGATGGTTTACTATTTTCCGGTAAAAAAATTAAGTGTAAAACCGTCCATACTCTAACTGCTAATATTGCCCAAAATACATTGCGCGTTGGAAACGTGGGTGAAAAGTGTAAATAAACTACAAACATGATGGAAGCGCGAGATCAACCCACAAGTAGTGAGGCTTCGGTAATGTTTGTATGACTGTTAATTAATATCTAGCCAACTGGAAAACATTTAAATCACGTTTTCTGTGTTATATTTCATCTGCAACAATACTGAACTTATATAAAGACGTGTTTGGACATTAACGATTGAATGCATATTTATCTTGTGAGATTAACCTGCTGCTGCTTATCCATTAAGGTAAGAAATTAAATATGAAAGAAATGTGGATAATTGACAGAGCTCATAACTAAGCAACATTATGATCTTTTAAGGTAGTATGTCCCAAAGCTTGCATACTCTTCTGTTACACACTCAAAGTATATATTTTTCCTTCACAAAAAAAGTACATACTTGCAGGGCGTAGTATAAGTATGCGAATTGGGACGCAGCAAATCACTTGCTGCTGGAGTTGTGGATTTCTGAAAGCAAATGTATTATTTTTGAGACTGATCTGGCTCCATAAGGATGAACTATCGTGTTGTTTTAAAGGCCCTGCTCAAGCCCCGCCCCTCTGAGTCAGTGGTCACATGACTCATAAAGTTTGATGTCCTGCCCAAACTTTCAGAAGTTGGAAGAAGAGAAAAAAAAAAGTTAGTTAGGTTAGTGAGAGGGCTGTGATTTTCAATGCGCAGTACAGTCACTACCAATGTCTGCGTTAGAAGAGCCGTAAACTACTGGGAAAGCAACACAGACCGCGATTTTAGACAGTTTAGACACCTTAGAAAAAGTTTTAGAGATAAAGTTTGGTAGATATGCGCGTTTCCACATTTACTTGGGTGTTTTTGGCAAGCAGCAGAACACAACGTTGCCGATTTTTTTCTTCGCAAGGCTTGGATAATTGATAATTGACGGACACAGAACAGCTATTTGGGTTGTTTTGGATTAATATTTTCGCCATTTGTATGGTTGCAGCCGACTTTCCTTGAACACGGTTTCAGTTGGATAGAAACAAGAGTTTTACTTTTATCTGGAGTCATGGATCCGAACCAGCACAACCCTCCAGCCGGCCACCAGATCGTCCATGTTCGGGGAGACTCCGAGACCGATCTGGAGGCACTTTTTAACGCTGTGATGAACCCGAAGAACACCATCGTCCCCCCTTCCGTGCCGATGAGGTTGAGAAAGCTGCCAGACTCATTCTTCACGCCGCCAGAGCCAAAGTCCCACTCCAGACAAGTAAGAGACCACCCCCTCAGAAACCACAAACTGTTTCCACAAACTTTTCCTGCGCCTGACACTGCAACTGGCGCCGGGGCAATGCACACTTTCAGCCTGCAGTGTCACTGCTTATTATAGGCGTCTAGTTTGTAATAACACAGATTTAAAATATTTTTATTTGTTTGCTTATTTTTGCATGTTTAAAGAACTGTAAACATCGTATTTAGCGATAAAATGCAGGAAAATAAAGGCCGATTGCATATGACAGAAAGTCATGAATAGTAAAATAATAGTGCCATGTCAGTCTTAATTTGTAATTAAGAAATAGAAAATAAGAAAGTCTGAACCTAAAGTCATACTGCCTTACAAAGTGTAGCGAGTCAGTGTTACTGTGCAAACTAAACTACTACACAGTACAAATAATCGTTAGGTAGATTGTACATTTGAGTGGGCTGTCTGAATGATTCGGAATAAATTGCGAAATTAATTCAGACCATTTGCTAACCCGTTCGACCAGTTCATTAAAAAGAACCGACTCAAAAGATTCAATCATTTGCGATTTGGACATCGCTAGTTGTGAATCTAAACAGCTCACAGAAAACACACGGTTTGATTTTTGAAATATTACATGTTAATTTTTGTTCATTACCAGTAACAGCTGACTATTATTCAACCCTTTTGCTCGATGTACTCTTAGAACGGTCTTATTTATTTATTATTTTATTTATTTATTTATTTAAGGAGGTTTAATTTACAAACAGTATGCACATTATTAACTTTATTCTTAAGTACTTGTGATGCGAAGGAATATATTTAAAATGGCTAGTTTAAATTGAGCCTTAACAAAAAAGTTTGTGAGAACAGAAGCGATCGACTTTTTCTAGATCTTGGAATCACATCTCGCGCATGCGCACAGTTCTGCTCAAAGTGTCCCAGGACAGCCTGTTTCCTACTTCGCTCCTCCTGAAGCCAACAGCTTAGGCCACATCCGTTTCTTAACCTTTTTGTTATTGTAAACCAAACTGATAAAACGAATGAAAGCATTACTCCAGCTATAATTCAAGAATACAGCAGTGCCATATGCGTGAAGATGTATCAGTTGTTGTTTTTTTGTTTCCATGTTTGGTATTTTTTATGAATGTTTGAATTTAGTTTTGTTACTATCTTAGTTCATGTGCTTATTGATGTGCCCTTTATTTACTGGAAACTGACTCATCCTGACTCAAGTGATTCATCCCATACTTTGCTAAACCTCCATAATTAAATACATTTAGATAGACAATACAGTTTATTGAATTGAATCCATCCCACAGGGGTTAGAAAATTGTCTTTAGACATGCTCTCACACAAAAACAAAACATACATACACTTACACAATTATTTAAAAAAATGCCAGTGGGAATAAATGTCGTCTTGTACTTTAAATATTTAAATGTCTTTTTTGGACTTTATATCGTCTACCTACCAGACGAAAGTAACTTAAAGGAACCATGTAAAGGATGGGAAGAGTCTTCCACAATAGTGGAGGTTTTTCTTTTTGCCGCTACTATTAATAAATCAGTGAGAAGTCTTTGTCTCTCAGCAATTATTTTACTCGCTACGTTTACCAACCATAAAAGCTTGTTTTTGCTTTTAACAGAGAGGGAGTTAAACCAGGCTACAACGTTAAAAATCAGGACAGACTCAATAAGTGATTTATATACGACAATCAAAATTGTCCTTCTCAATATCAAAACTTTTCAGTTTTCTCAACCGCTGCCGAGCCTTTTTAAAAACATTCTCTGAGTGTTTATTGAAAGAGAATTGAAAGTCAATTTCCACTCCTAAATATTTAAAAGAACTCACCTTTTCAACTTCCTCCCCATTAATTAGCAAAGGGTCACAATATGTTCGTATTTTGTTTGTCCCAAAACACATTTCTTTCGTTTTACTAATTTTAAGCTCCAAGGAATTCTCTTGTGATTTAAAATGGACAAAATTTAGATAAATATCCAATAACTGAGTATCCTTTACACATCCCACTAGGCATGGACTGGTATATGCTTCTGATGGTATGATAACCTTGGATAAAATATCACGGTTTCACGGTTTTGTGATTACTGCTCTAAAATATATTCTTTTTAAATGTTTGGGGGAAAAAATAAAAAGTTTTTCCCCTTTGAACACAATATATTTTATATTAAGAAACATTTAAAATATTTTGGAGCAGTAAACGTCAAATTAATCTTTGACTTATGCTGTTTTCATTAGTTTCACTGATTTAATTACATAATCGACATCTTAGGATATTTTTTTTCTGTTGGAGATATTGTTGTCCTTAAAACAAAACAAAAAAAACGTATTAAAAAAATCATACATATACCGTAGGAACGGTATTGCAGAAAATTTTGGTGGTTTAAAACCCTGACTTTTTCAAACCGCGGTATACCTTGAAAACGGTTATCGTCCCATGCCCACGTTTCAGCATATGATCTGCATACTTGATAAGTGTCAGATTTTCATTGTCACAAGTTATATCATTTATATAATTAAAAAATAAAATATAAGTTATAGTTTATTTTATTAAAAAGTAAAAATCTATCTGTTTAGAATATAATTGCATTTAAATTCTTACTCCAGATTTTCCACTTTTGTCCTTTTAAATCTCATAGACTAGTTGAATAAAGTTTAAAAGAATGTTCTCGAACAAATTGTTGGACTTTAATTGGACAGTTCATCCAAAACTGAATATTGTCATCATTTACTCACCCTTCACTTGTCACAAACCTGTTTGAGAGTTTTTCCTTCTATTGAACATAAAAGAAGACATTTTGAAAACCTCTAAGCACTGACTTCCATAGTAGGAAAAACAAATACCATGGAAGTCAGTGCTTACAGGTTTCTGACATAATTGACATTCAAAATAACTTGCTTTGTGTTCAAGATAACTCATAAAGGCTTGGAATCACTTGAGGGAGAGTAAAGCAAGAGTGTGTGTGTGAATTATTTAGGTTTAGTCATAAGTCTGTTCTCTGTTTGAGAGAATTATTGCCTGTAGGGTATTTGCTTTAAATCCAATCCTAATCTAAATGTTTTCTTTATGCTAATCCTCTATCCCTGTATAGGCCAGTACAGATGCAGGTACTGCTGGTACCGTCACGCCCCATCACGTCCGGGCACACTCCTCACCTGCCTCCCTGCAGCTAGGTGCAGTTTCTCCTGGAGCACTGACCAGCATGGGTCCAGCAAACGCCCCACCTCAGCACCTCCGACAGGCCTCTTACGAGATACCCGATGATATGCCGCTACCCCCAGGCTGGGAGATGGCCAAGACCCCTTCGGGACAGAGATACTTCCTAAAGTGAGTTGTTAAAATTGTCGTGCTTGATTTAATGCATACGTCGTCACAGTTGAGTGGTGATTTATGTGTTTTGGTAAGATTCCGATTGAGGTTAAGTCTGAAATGCTGCTGGTCATTTTAGAAGTGGAAACTTTTCTTTCAATGAATTTGAGGTGTCATTTTTATATGACCGCTTTTAATGTAGTTTGACAGTTCATTTACGTGATGAAGGCAGCTTGGAAACCTGAAATACAAACAATTGAAATCTTTCAAAGTACAGTTTTTTGAAAATGCTACCATTATCATCTCTGTATAAACTCCAAAAATACAGTTTTGTGACTGGTGACATCATGTGCATGTATATTATGTGTTCAGTCTATAGGCATGCATGAGTACTTGACAAAAAAAAAACAACAGCCACCAAGACAATCGCTGCTTTTTCAATATCATACCGAATGGTTATAAGAACAGTCAGGTACTGTTTCAGATGTGTATCCACGCCTGAATGGCACGGTACAACTACAAACCATTCTCAGCCTGAAATTCTAGGCATGGTTAGAAAATTGTGCTGGGCTGGTAGAGCTATGTTTCCATCCATCTATTTTTATGTGCATTTTTGGATATTCACATGAAAAAATCGGTTGATGGAAATGACAAGATGCACATAACGTATAAAAACATCTGCACATAACTGAGTTGGATAAATTTTTATTCGATAAGAAAAGACGTGCATAAACTATGATGGAAACACTTTTACCGAACAAATTCCAGTATGCGCATTAAAATAGTCATGTGATTTTTATTTATTTATTTATTTATTTTTTATTATTTTTTTGTTTTATAAGAGATCATGTGATGATTAAAATATGTGTGAATGGAATGGCTGAGCCTATTGTAAAGCATCTGAAATGCTGTTTTGGTCATTCTAATATGCCATAACCATTTCAGTATTAGTGTTATTATATTATCAATTACCTCCAGAACTGCGCTCTGTGTCTCATGGCTTCAAACGCCACCACGCATTAACTGTGTGTCGGCATTGTCTTCAGAGAGTCTTCTAAAGGAATAGATGGATTTGAATGGAAACATGGCTACTGCCATTCTGTTATCTGGCTGCCTGTTTCTTATACCTGGCTAGGCAGAAGAGTGCAGTTTATTTATTGTTATTCAATGAAGTAAATTTAATTAAAAGAAGTCCCAAAAACAGAAATACTTGATCATCAATTAAACTCTGTTTGCATTACACTTATGTTAAAAAGGCTGTGACTGGCGCATTTGTATTACATTCCAAACAGTTCTGTTATCAGCACACACGGTGGAAAATGAAACCGTTTCCATGCTGATTTGCCTGGATTGCCCCGGAATGAAATGGTTAACCAAACAGAACTGTTCAGCCAGATAGTGGAAAAGTGGCTTATATGACTGGATGTCAACAAATAAGTAATGTTTCTTATCAAAGTATACTTAATAGTTTTTGCTGACCGTTGTGAATGGGAAATGTAATTACAACGTTGTACATTTTTCAAAAACACAAAACAAGTTTTTGAAAGTGATTGACTGAGTGGCCTCTTTTCTATATTTACACTAGTAGTAGTCAATGAACTAAACCTAAATTAAGAGAATTTCTTTCAACATGAAAACAGCTTTGTCTTGATTTTTATCTGCTTTTTATTTTTTAGTTATGCAGATTTTTTTTTTTTAAATCAAAATTTCCAAAAAGGAGTGTTTTTTTCTAGCTGCTTTAAATATCCTTGTCTTTAATACAGAGTGTGAGCCCATGTGCCAAGGTTTTCATTCTCTCCCTCTGTGTGTGTGGGTACTTAGAGCTTCTGCGGATTGGGTTTCAGAGGGGAACAAAGGCCCAGTGTAGCAGCATAGAATGACTGGAGGACGGGCCTGCCTGGTAAACTCATCTGCCTGGCTGCAGAAGCCCGTCCACGGTACATGGGCTGTACGCAGGAGGAGTTAATAGGGCACATTGAAGAAGTACATTGTGTCTTGTTGTGTCCTATTCAAGTTTGCAAGTCATTCTATATTAGGACTTCATTTTTGAATAGTTTGTGGGATGTCTGGAACAGTGACCCTCTGACCAATCGCTTCTAGACAAACATGATTAGTCTCCAATTTACTATGATAAAACAGAGAGCTTTTAAAACCAGATGTTTAGAAGAAGAACATCTGGAGAACATCTGCTTCATTTGGACCAGATCTTCAGGGGTTGAGGGACAGGAAGGGGAAAACGCTATTTGTGTAGATGGCTCACAAGACTAAGGATAATGTTTTGGAAATGTCGCAACTGCTAATGTGTCCAACAATAAGGATGACTAATCCTCAAAACTCAGCTTCAAATTTGGTCTGGCAGTTATCTGTCTTGACATGGTTGACAGAGATTTTTGTTGTTAGCATATCACTGTCGCCCCAACATATTGAAGGAGGTGATCTTTTTAACTAATAATGTAAATTGAGACCGCTACATTTTATTTTCTAGCATATGTCTTGATTACACCTTTTCAAGAGAGTGTGAGTTATTCTGCATTTATACTACTGTATTTTCTCTTTGAAATGCACATTTTATGCTAACATATACACCTGGTATCCACACTACTCCAACGCGTATGACCCATGAAAGCAAAGCGTTTTTTAAATGGTTTTAATTAGTTTAATTTTTTTTAATTTTGAAAACGCAGTGTAGTCAGACTTAGGGGTCAATCACACCGAACACTCTACATTTCTGAAAACTTGAGGTGCACCACACTGCCTTTTTATTGTTTTTAAAAAAGAGCAGTTTGCTGCACTTTTTATGTTGCTAGCAACTACTGTATCAATGGTCTTTGTGCAGGAGTGAATGACATCGGGCAATTGTTCTGCACAGAGTTGAATTTTTTTCAACTGAAGGTCCACCGAGTACTCCTTCGTAGGCACATCAGGCAGATAGAACATGAGGTGCCAGTGGTGCGGAAACTGCATGCAAACCAGTCGCTGCCAATAGAAAGCCAGTACCAAAAGGTACCTCTCACCGCAAAAAAAAAAAACATGTTTGATGCGATCTAGCCTAAAACGTATACCTTTTAAAATGGAGACATGGCTATCAACAATCACTTACTGATTATATCTTGTGCACTATTAATTATGATTCCCAGATTCATCAAACCCTTTTCATATGAATATTACTGTAAATGCAAGAATGGATGCCGATAAAGCGCACACATGCTCAGTGAGCTTGAATTGGCATGTAACATAAGGATTTTGTTTGTATAATGTGAACAGAGATCGTTCCTCTAAAAAAAAAAAGTGAAAAAACACCAGTTCTGAAATGCTTTTTAAAGTACGAATGCAGCCCCAGATCAGGTGAGCATTGTCATGATCAGTAGGACCGTGAGCCAAGTTGATCAAACTTAAAATTTATCATGATACCCTTTTAGTATTTCATTGCTTTTGCCTGATTATATAACTTCATAAGTAAAATCAAAGAACAAACTGTATTCCACCAGAGTCTGGATTAGGCATGGGCCGGTAAAAGATTCTGACGGTATGATAACCTTGGATAAAAATATCATGGTTTCACAGTATTGTGATTACAGCTCAAAAATTTATTTTTTGTTAAATGTGTAGGTAAAAAACAAAAACTTTTTCATCTTTGAAAACAATATATATATACATATTTTTGAAAGATTTATAATATTTTGGAACGGTAAACATGTCAGGCTAAATAATTCAAATCAATCATTGACACTTGCTGTCTTCATTAGTTTCAAAAACACAGAAATCTTTACAATTTAAAATGGCATCTTTGGATATTTTTTCTGCTGAAGATACTGTTGTCCTAAAAAAAACATAAATAAAAAAATCTTACACCTACCTTAGGAACGGTATTACAGGAAATTTTGGTGGTTTTAAAACCTTGACTTTTCCAATACCTCGAAAACAGTTATCGCCCCATGCCTAGTCTGGATCAGCTCGCTGAGTTTAGTGGCACATTGTCTTCAGCTGTCAGCTTTATAACAGTTATTATTCATTTCATATTTAGGTCCAATTTTCTGGGCAATCATAGATTAACCTTAATTAAACAGTTCTTTTACGAAAGTGCTAAATAAATATCAGTTTAACTTGTTAATATAAAATTGAAGAGTTCTTTTTCTGTGCCACTCTCATTGCACATTGAAAGTGTAGTTAGGCTCTAGGATCACCTGAGGCTTCATGAAGTTTGTCCTGGGAACAGAAAAGCACTCCAGTTTATAATCAGGCCCTCTTCAGATGATGGCTGTAAGCCAGCCTGTTTAAAACTGTGATTAGCTTGTATTACTTTCAGATGACCACTACTGTTTTGTACTTGTGTGACCCTCAAACAAACTTTTCTTCTAAGGCCAGAGATTTTTTTGAGTATATGTTGTACCATTCATTGTGGTTGCAGAAAAGCAGATGGCGTTGTGCCGTATATCCCGATGGATCTTGCTTTTGGCCACATGTGAGTCACACAGCTAAGGGAAGTCTGACAAGCAGCCTGGTTTCCGTTTCGGTATGAATGAAAGGGCAGTTTGTGAATCCG
Source organism: Danio aesculapii (assembly GCF_903798145.1). Classification (NCBI taxonomy): domain Eukaryota; kingdom Metazoa; phylum Chordata; class Actinopteri; order Cypriniformes; family Danionidae; genus Danio; species Danio aesculapii. Next base: position 55,765,045 of record NC_079452.1, read on the forward strand.
CTCAGTAGAGATAGTGGAGAGAGAGAGAGAGTGAGCATGAGCGAGTTGCTTTATTCATCCAGTGACACTCATGTGACCCGGTCAGATATAGACAAACAAGCAAGATTGAGAGACTCTGAACACACAGTAAAAGATCTATCGCATTAGAGCTAGTTAGATTTTAGCCATGAACAGTTACACTGTAACCTTTTTGTCCTTCTATATTTAGTTCACCCTTTGCTCATGCCTCAGTGGTGTCCCGTGACACTTTGATAGCAGGAAGAAAATGACAGGAAGCACAAAGCTATCAGAAGTCGTAATCAACCTGCAACACCCAGTCATTTGAAGACCATTTCAGCGCTGCCTCAAAAGCCCGGGATTATAGGGAACTAGTCCTGTGGTGCTTCCAGATGTTATGAATGTAAGAAAAGCAATACCGTGTTTTCTGGATTGCAAGTGACTATAAGTTACAATGGGTACAATTTCGTCATTGAGAGATTAAAACTTTGCATTGGTGTTTAAGTGTACATTTAAATGGCAATGATATATTAAAATGGAAAAGGTTCAGATGTGCAGATGACAAGCCACTAACAATGCTGTATTGTATATGAAAAGCCAGTAGTTGCTGATGTCAATTTGCAAAGAAACTGTTGCTGAGTAGACAAGTAGTATTAAAGATGCTGTATAGTCCATTGTTGATTGCAGATTGCACTGCAACCATTTTCACAAAATTATCCTTTTCCGTTTTACACCGAGATAATACTGTTTCCGTTCAGTTTTTAGTTGAAAGTGTGTTTTCAACACTTCCTTAAGGCCAGTGCACTGAGATTTTTGCTCATGCTTATTGCCTTATGACTAAAAGGCCGGCAAAGTTTACGTGTATACCAAAGCGGCAAGAGTAAAAGTAAGGCTGGGCGATGTTAAAAATAAATAAATAAATAAATCACGATATAATTTTTCATATTATTCGTTATCGATAATTATTGAATATTTTTTTAACAATACATTTTTTTTGTTATTTAACCACTTTATTTTAATGTACCAACATTAAGACATAGATTTAATAGTCAAAAATATTTAAACACAATATCTGATCTTCTTCATAATTAAAATAAACATGAGTGTTAAATAGACTCTTAAACTTGATAAATACAATTTACAAAGTGTGTGCAATGGTAAAGTGTAAACACTGAACAATCAAAGCAAACTTTAAGGTCTGAATAATAATGAAACAGTAAACATCAATCTCTGTAAACATATGTAAAATTATGATAATCAAATCTGAGCTTTCAAGTTAAGGAACTAACTATCATTATTCAAATACATATTGCAACATTACAAATTGTGAGGTTGAATGACTATATTACCCCCTATGCTAAACATGGGGTGCTGGTGGCTGGGATGCACAAGAAAAGAAACCAAAAAAGCCACTCTGGCGACAAACTTGCATCCTTTTTTATTTCCAGTCTCCTCACTGCTGCTATACGGCACTCATTTTCATATGTGTTGTTATTCTCACCTGAAGTAACAACCGCAAGTGCGTGGTTTTCTTCACTATTTTCAATGCGCTTTGTGCTCGCGCTCCCGTGGCATCTCTCGTAACTAGGCGCCCTTTTCTCAGAGGATGACAAATGGACAAGCCTTTGCTGCAGCTCCGATGCAAGTTTATGGAGAAATGTAAAAAGCACTGCAGTGTTTGGATGCTCTGTGTTTGCCTGAGGTAATTAGTCTGCCGTTATTGCTAAAATGTGTATACTGTATTCCATACAGTGTGAAGCAGATTGGTTAGTTCTGCTTGCATGAATCAAGGTGTGCCTGCGGCATTCAGAAAAGTTCAGATGTTTTTTAACTAGGTATATCTGAAAAATGTAGCACGTCACGTGTGTACCGCTTCAAAAGTTGAAATGACAAGCTTGCACCCTAAGCTTATTGGCAAGGCGCTTCCAAGGCGCATGCTCAGCAGCCACCTTTTAATACAACTATAGCGCTACATACCAAAATTTTGTTCTATATTTATATTGGTGTTCGGTCAATAAACATCGATACTGTTTATATCGCATAGCCCAAGTGTGATTTTATTTATTTATTTATTTATTATTTCTTTTTCTTTTTTCTTTTCTTTTTTTTTTCTTAAGTCTTGATGCACCACATTTTAAAACTGGTCGAACAATGAGATTCGTACTTTTGTTCCGTTTCTGCTGAACTTAGAGTAAACATGACTTTGTGGCGCTTAACAAAACAGTCTTGGCAAGCACATTTGTAATGACAAAGAAGATTCATAGAGGCAAGTATTTTGAGTTTTTCATTAAGCGCCGTCTAATGTCAGGGGGTGATTTTGCAAATTCCCTCTGCTTATCCCCAATGAAAATCACCATGTACAAATGCTGAAAAATGCTTTGGAAAATGCTGACAATAAGTCATAATTTATCCTATTTTGAAAGAAATTGATCCAAATCGGTGTGCTTTGGGGGGGTAGAGAGTATATACAAGAAAGTGTGGGGAGCAGAGAGCTGGGAAGGAACAGCATAGGACCTTGAGGCAGGAATCAAACTCGGGTCGCTGTGAACACCAGAGTGTCATGTATCGACACACTAACCACTACACCTTTGGCGCAGACACAAATTAGCTACTTTAATTATAAATTACATTTCTGCTGAAAAGATAAAGGGGTTACTTTTCATTTTAGGTAATTTGTAGAAAGCTGAAAATCTGTAACCATTTACTTCCATAGTATTTGGACATTATTTACATTTATATAATTCACTTTGGAATATAAGTTGAAGCATTTTACACTTGAACACTTGTTATTTACACTTGTCTTCTGGCAAATTGTAACAGTAGTGAACTTTACAGATCACTGTTTACAAAAAAGTGATGCACAAACATTATACAATTCTAATTCTTTGCTGTAACTGAAACAGCACTTTAAAAAGTGGTGATTTAATATAGAAATATGAGCTGTAAGGGAAAAAAAAAGTCATAGCCTAGTCTTTTTTGAAGTTGGAGACTTCCCAGGTCTCCATCCCCTGTTTTCCCCTCTTGTTTTCCTGCTTTCATTATTAACCCTGTGGAGGACAGAAGTGGGAAAGGTCAACATGATGTGTTGACCTTTCCTCTCTTTCCCTTTTTCCCCAACAGTTTACTGTGAGCTTTGATTTATAATAGACTGGGACCGAGGGGAAGGAGGAGGGGGGGACTCAGGGCGGTTGAGGGTCATCTTGTTTAGTTCTAGCCTGCCTGTTTTTTTGGGACCACAGGAGGAGGGGGGGGTTAAGTTCACAGGGCACTAACACTGAGACCAGGGTCATAAACTAATGAAGGATTCTAATTTGGAGAATGTGGCCAAATAGAGGGGCTAATCAGTGTTTCCGTTGTCTTATTAAAGCCAGGGACTCTGTAGGAGGGGGGTTTAGTCCATGGGAGGCCGAGAAGGGCCCTCGGGTATGTGGACCCCAGCTATCACAGGGATTAGATCCTCTGATGGGAACCACCGTTACCCCTCCACCCACTTTAAAACATGCTGTTTTTAATTACTATACAAAGGTGTGGCTCAGAGTCTTTCCTCGAGGCAAAGTTTGTTACCGATTGCTGTCACAAACTTATTTCTCATCAAGAAATGTAATGAAATACAGCTGATAAGAAGAGTTTTAAAAAGTTCTACCATTTGTTTGTGGAGTTAAAGGACGTGACCTGTCATAAGAGTACAAGGGGATCTGGTGGTGATGGTAAACGCATGGTGTTAAGTGATTTAATGGACACTGTTTGGTTTTCGTAACTTACTCTGCCGCTAGATCAGTGTGGCCTCAAGGTTCGTAAACTAAAAACTGCCCCCACTGTTTCCTTCCTGCTGTCTGCTCCCACCATGGGATTTTCTTAGCTTGGGAAGGAGGTGAGCTTGATTGGGCACACTTGAAAAACACAAGGACACATGATGGCAGGGTTTTCCCTGGATGGGTATCATTAGGATTCTTTTATTGCTTGTGGTTTGTGGCTGAAATCTGCAAACCTGCATACGCACACATACTTGGAAAACATCTAAGTTAGAGATACATACTGTAGTAGCTATTGGAATTGGAAAAAATAACTATTTATTTAATGTTTCATGTGTGCTTGGTTTCTTTATTCATTTAGATTAACTTTCAGCCAACACTTAATCTTTAATAGCACCAATAATAAAAATAAATAATGTGTAAGGCTGTAATTAAGTGTAAGGGTTGGTTTGTCTGTTTCCTTGCTTGTTTTTCTTTTTTCCCTTTGTTGTTGTTTTTTGTCTCTCTTTGTATATTTGCGTGCAATCACTTTTACTGCATTTTGTATCCTTATAATGCTACTGGCCGCTTGCTGTGTTGTGGGGTGGGTTCTCAAAGACATGATCATGCATATAGTATTTGTTATTAATGTGCCTAATGAGTATTGCCAGACAGAATTTGTAGACATTTTTGGCTATATCTGCAGAGAATTTTGCAAAAAATCTGTGGATTATTTGGGAGTGTCATAACTAAAAACTGAATATGTGAAATAAAAAAATATTAACTTTTAAACTTTTATTTAATGTTTAAAATGCAAATCCATCCAGATACACTTATTTGGTAAACAAAGCAAGTCTATCATATAATATATCTACTAAAAGAAAGAAATATTACTTTACAATCTGTATTGTAAATAAATCAAATCAACATTTTCATATTAGTCAATAATATTACTGAAATTAATTTCAAAACTGAATAAATGTAAATTTGCTCGCATTTACACAAATAAATAAGTAATTCAATGATGGGCTAAAAGTCCTGCGGATTTCTGCACGCGCAGATTCTGTGTGGGCCTACTGATGGGTAACAAGGTGGCAACTCAAGGTGTACTGAAATTCACTAGTTTGAATGTTAAGGGACTTAACTCCACGATGAAGTGAAATAAACTTCTTAACTATTTAAAACTGTGCAATAAATAAATAAATTACAATATTTCTAAACATTTTTTCTATTGTACATCATTAAGTAGCTTGAAGTAGGGCTGGGCGATTAAACTGATATTGATATTTGTCAATGGTGAATACCAAAAAGATTTGGTATGTATTTTCAGTATGAAGCGCTATAGTTTTATTAATATGTAGCTGCTTAGTGCACGTCTTGGAAGCAATGGCAATAAGCTTAGGGTGTAAGTTTGTCATTTCCAATAGAGGCACACGACTTGCATGACACGCATATGGGAGGGACTCGCACATGTGCACAAGCAGCTCACATGTAACTCGTGTGCATTTTCCAGGCGCTACTAGTTGAAAACATCTAAAAAAAAACACTTTTCTGAATGCGTCGAGCGCACCGCGATTCATGTAAGTAGAACTAATCAATCTGCTTCACAATTTGTATGGAATATACACATTTCAGTAATAACGACTAATTACCTCAGACAGACACAGCGCACCCAAATACTGCAGTGCTTTTTTTCTGCACTCAAAAAAGTATTTTTTTTACTTGTTCAAACTACTTAATTAAAATAAGTAGTAGATTTCATTGGGATAACTTAATTTTTTATGTTCATTTAACATAAATTTGTTAAAAGTGTTAAGTTAACTTAATCGATTTGTGTTTGGTCAACATGAATGCATTATGTGGAACCCTGCATTTTTTACAGTGTGAGAAAACGCTTGATGGTCGCTTAGTTACGAGAGATGCCATGGGAGCGCGAGTGCAAAGCCCATTGTAAATTGTGAAGGAAACCACGTGTTCGGGCTTGTCACTTCAGGTCAGAATAACAACACGTGAAAATGAGTGCGGTGGCTAGCAACAGTGAGGAGATGGTAAATAAAAAAGGATGCGAGTTTGTCGCCAGAGTGGCTTTTTGGTTTCTTTTCTTGTGCATCCCAGCCACCAGCACCCCATCTGAAAGATTGTTTAGCATAGGGGGTAATATAGTCTTTCAACTTCACAATTTGTAATGTTGCGATGTGTATTTGAATAATGATGGCTGGTTCCTTAACTTGAAAGCTCAGATTTGATTATCATAATTTGTTTTGTTTAAAGAGTTTGAGGTTTACTGTATCATTATTATTCACATCTTACAGATGTTGACCTACTTTTACCATTGCACACACTTTGTAATATTTTATTTTTTTATGTTTAAGAGTCTCTAAAACTTATGTTAATTTTATTATGAATAGATCAGATGTTCTGTTTAAAAAATTGTGTTTTGACTATTAGAATTTTTAAAAATAGACTAGGACTATTTGACTTAGTAATGTTGGTAATTTAAAATAAAGTGGTTAAATAACAAAAAAGTCCTAGTATTTCTAAATGTATTGTTAAAAAATATTCAATAATTATTGATATCGAATGATGTGAAACATGATATCATAAAATGTATTTATTTATATATTTATTTTATTTATTTATTATTTTTTTTGCAATATTGCCCACCTCTAGTTTGGAGTGAAAAATGAGGTCAATAATAGTATCTCATTTATTATCTTATTACTTTGCAAGGATCCATTAAATTTATCAAAATAAGAGTTGCATAAGTTAATTTGTGAAATTCTGATGTTTTTTTGTTTGACAAAAAGTGATTAATTAGGCTATAACTGAATTTATTTCACCAAAGGAAATAAATAGTCTTGTGTGAACGAATGACCAAAATATATAAACAAACAAAAACTAAATCACATTTGTGTGTTTCCGTATCAGTATTGTGGAGAAAGTGTGCTGCTCCTGGAAGTGTTACAAGTCCAGACACACACTGCTAGCGTAGACAGTCTTTGTTATTGAGTGCTGCAGTCTTCTGGGGTGGCCTGTTTTCTTTTGGATTTTCCTCGCACACTCAAACTCCATTTTTCTCTGGCCAGTTGGGAAAATATTTGCTTTTCTGCCTTTCCCCCTCTCTGAACGGCCGTACAGGCTAAATTCACATCCGTCTCAATTTCGAAACAGTTCATTAGGGTTTTACGGACAAAATATAGACATAACAGTATCATGAGGAGTATTGAGTTCATGTGATTTTTAACTTTATCTTCAGCCACTCCTGTCTGTCTTTAAATCCATTCATCGGGAGGCCCGGTGTGAATTGAATTGCACTTTTGTATGTGTGAGTTTGGAGCAGGCGTGTTGTGTACCACTTTTGGTCGTTTCTTTGATGGCTAACGGTTTGGCCATCTGGGTCAGGCCTCTCTGGCTAGCTCCATTTGTAGCACATTTGTGTGGAGGACGCTGGAAGGGAGTGAAAGTTTGCTATTGCAAATGTGATCAACATCACAGGGATAGGCTGTCCTTCCCACAAGCCCAGACCACAATCATACTTTTGTTTCATGCATGATCAAGGCCTTTTTATAAGCCTATCTCCTAAAGTTGGGCGGTATCACTCTGCTGGACTGTGGGACGGTTGAAATGTAGTGATATTCAGTTACACTGTTAATATTGCAGTGGACAGAACTGATTAATGCGCTTTTCATGTGGTTTTCAAAGGTTACAGGGCAATGTCTTCATCAAGTCACGATGAGAAGGATTTTATGAGGTTATTAGTGACAGTGAAACCAGAATTTGTTGATTGTTTCTGAGCATTGATATAAAACTCAAATGATGTTTTAGTATCTTGCAGCTTCAAACATGAGACCGAATTTAAAGTCAAACCATCCTAATTCAAGACTTACGTTTTAGTTTTCTGAGCTTTTTGTGTGCAAATGGATAATTGGAGACAAATTCTCTCATTGTTTGCACTCTCTCTTGTTGTTCTAAACCTGTATGAGCTTCTTTTTTATGTTGAACCCAAAAGAAGATATTTTTAAGAATGTTGGAAACTGATTCGTTCATGTTTTTTTTTGTCTTAGTCCCTTTATTAATCTGAGGTTGCCACAGCGGACTGAACCACCAACTTATCCAGCATATGCTTTACGCAGCGAACGCCCTTCCAGCTCCAACCCATCACTGGGAAACACCCATACACTCTCATTCACACACACACACTACAGACAATTTAGCTTCACCTATAGTGCATATCTTTAGACTTATGGGGGAAACCGGAGCACCCGGAGGAAACCCACATGAACACGAGAAGAACATGCAACAAATAGTATAGTACAACAGCACTGATAGTGCCCTCGACTACCACTTTTCAGCATTCTTCAAATTATCTTCTGTTGTATTCAACACATTACAATACATTATGAACAACTTGGTAACTATTTAGCATTTGGGTTTAGCTATATGACCCTCAATCTCTTGATCTGCTGGTTATTCATAATTATTAAGGTAACATTAGCAGTTAAGTATAGGTATGTGATTGGATAAATAATATATATTGTACATATTGTCAGATGGTTTTTGTGAAGCGTTTATAAGGTTACTCTTAAATAGGATCTAAAACATAATATACAATATTTTGGTCATATGCCTCAGTTTTTTTTAAATCATGTAAGAGCACACATCGAGATTTGAACTCATTGTACTCCATGTGACCAGCCGACTCATTTAGATCCTGCTTTGTCACTTGTTAGATTACAGTGGACTCATTTTTGTAATGTTTGGCTTCCCAGGTCAGAGTGAATTCATTTCTCAGCTCGACTAGTGTGAAACATTTACTTTGAGCAAATGTGTGTTTGTCAAGCTCTGGCTTTATTGACCACACACAAACAAGACACTTTCCTGTGTGTGTGTGTGTATGTGTGTACATATAGAAAGCGGAGTTCACCAGACCAGTGTTTACCCAGTCTTCATGTAACACCTTTGCCCCAGACATCAATGCTCCTACTGTCATAGTGGAGCAAACGGAAGAAGGACCTCTGCCTGTGTATTCAGACCAGTCAAAACACTCTTTACATTTATCAACAGTGTAGTCAATGTGTTGAATGTGACGCATTCATTTTTAGAATTGCTTAATGGTATTTATACTTCTGGGCTGTTGAATACTTGATTGTGATTGGCTGATGAACATTTAAAGGTATTGGATTATCTTCAGAATAAGGCATGGCTGAAGTAGTTCAAAGACTATAGAATACCCAAGACATGTCAATCATATTGGGGAAAATTGTAATGGTCAATATTGCGAATGAAACCTGTCTACTAGTACAGGAGTCAATCAGCGATTGCTAGAGACTGCTGTTTCTCTGGGGGAGAAGCTCAGACCCAGACATATGCTTTTTATGACGGTTTGTCAATATATTCACATAAAGCTTGACATCTCTGCTTTTAAAAGAACTACACTTGAAAACAAACGTTTTCTGGTTTTGTAATCTGTATGAAATGAACGTGAGGTACAGTCCGTCCTGTCAAACGCGCATCACATGACGGTAGCAACTACTCGAATGCTCACAAACTCAAGTGTGTCTGTCCAGTGTTGCCAACTATTTTCAATGAAAAGTAGCTCAAATCTGCCCAAAAAGTAGCTAAATGTTGACAGAGGACGTCATGCATTAATTTGCATATCAATGACATCATCACGTACTCTCTGAGGCGCCGTGTATTATATTATATAAAAAAATTACATCCAGATGCACAATAAATAGGTTCTTAACATATTACTTTGCGTGATGACATCATTGCGTAATCGCAACTCAAAACTGCTTCTTTATGAACTATACAAAATTATAAATGTTTTCTCAAGTTGGCTGGCCATCTCCGCAAAAAACATGATTTGAAATATGTCCATTTAGATTTTATGAAAAATATAGTTAACTATTTGTAAAATACAAACACTTTTTGATAAGAATGTTTTATTTTTAAATATAACACTGATAATGAGCTTTCTTTTAAACAATCACAGCTTGTGTACTTACTTTTTTTAACTTATGAAATTAACACATTTGTGAAAGTGACGACAATTATAGCACTATTGGAATTTATTGCTACCTAAATTACCAACAGTTATACATGTTAACAAATATCAGTAAATTAACAGTTATGAAAAACAATCTGAGCTAGCTATTTACCTTGTGGTATGTGTATTTAAATGTGATATGTGTGTGTTGAGTAAAGCCTGCAGCCACTTTTTAAAAATTGCTAAAAGTAGCCAAATGAACATTAAAAATTGCTAAATTTGTCGCTAGGTGCTTTTTTAAAAAGGGTAGTATGAAAAGTTGCTAAATCTAGCAACAAAATTGGTAAGTTGGCAACACTGTATCTGTCTGCGGACTGCGAGACGGGGGCGTAACATGAAGGGGCGTAACTTGCAGTTATTGAGATCCCATTGAAACACGTGAGATGTCGCAACGAGATGTTGTTGGCAAGATGGTGGAAATTCACAAGATCCACAACCAATTAATTTGATATTTTATTCTATTCATTCATTTAGCAACTTCACTCACTGTCTTCTTCATCTGTTTTGTTATGACAGTTGGCCTACTCTGCGTCGCCCCCATGTTTGTAAATAACAGTACAATGGCAAGCATGTGAAGTATGAAAGTCTCCGCAACTCGCAGCTGTACATTAATAACTGTTATGGTTGGGTTTAAATTTGGGGAAGGTGTAGACGTTAATAACTGATAGTTGGGTTTAGGTTTGGGGAAGGTGTAGGTGTTAATAACCTTAAAAAAGGCTGATTTTGTGTGATTCGGACATTTAGAAATGAAACTTATGAGACTGTTGTTTAGTTTTATTGTTAATTCCAAATATGTAATGTCATAAGCTTAGATAACAGTTTTGGAGAATTTGATGTTTCTCCATGCAGACAGGCTGCCCAAACATACTACCTGAGAGGCATTTGAAAGAGATATATATATAAATTCATCAGCAAATTTACATAGCTATAATGTACTTTTAAAAACTTCATAACAATAATAAATGAGAAATATTAGTTCTGCTGTTGTTTGTAAAGCCCAGTTTTGATGTTATAGGACGTTCCAGCCTGATCTCATGAGAAAACGTAAGTATTGTACATTTTGTGAGTTTAGTGGCTAATTCGTACGAGTTCAGTAGATCAGTACGATTTTAAAAAGGAGACATGGCACCCAACCCCACCCCTAAATCCAACCGTCATTGGGTGATGAGCAAATAGTACGAATTAGATCGTACGAATAAATACGAATTAGCCGCTAAATCAAAAAGTTACGAATTGGCGTGAGATTGTGTTTGACGTTCTCATGTCGCCATCATTGTCTCAACATGTAGAGAACCAAACTCTTTTATGCCTCATTCCCACTAGCAGCGACTTTGTGGCTGCCTGTCGCTCTGGGTGCCGACCTGCTGCAAACGCAGGTCTGTGTAGGTGTACAGCTCAGAAAACACAACCAGCCTCTGAGCGAGCTTACGTAATATTGGTGCTCCTATTGGCTGTCGCTCGAGAAAGTCGCTCGAAGGTGAAGTCTCAACTTTGTTGCGTTGCTCGACACGACCACCTGGTCACCAACGGTCACTGTCGCTTACATAGATTGAGGTCGCCGGAAGTCGCTCACTCTCCGTTGAAATGAACCGTCGCTTGTCGATTTGACACTGAGAGTCGCTCGTAGTGTGAATGAGGCTTGACTGTTCTTACCGGTGCCCGAACTTGTGTACACAACCTAATCATTCATAAACTCTGGAACCAGGGAGTTGATTGAGACGCACCCTAGAGCTGCATCTGAATTTGCATACTATAGTCTTCACTTAAATCTGAATTTACTTAACAATAGTTGAGACGTACATCTGTCAGGTTATTATCACATGACTCGCCCATGTCAGGTCTGTTGCTTCACTCTCATTCATAAACTCTCTTGTGTGGCCTCATGGGAAAGTAAAGTGTCCATCAAATACGCACTTCAGAATTTCAACAGAAGTAGTAGGTCATCCGTGTACATTTTGGCTACTGTTTTCGAATACAAACAAACTGCGGGTCTCACTTAATTTTTTCACCCACTATATAGCATAGACAAATGCAATTCTGGATGTAGCCTTTTGAGTTGATGACAAAAAAATATGAAAAATATATTTAGATGTGGTAACAGTTGTAAAAATGTGTACAATTTAATCTGATCCATTGAAGTATAAGAAAGATAGACAACTTGGGTGTGCATTTATTCCTTTCATGATGAAAACCAGTCTTTTCCTTTCTCTAAATAAATTAAATAATTTAACTTGGTCTTTTTTTGCATTAAAGCATGGCTTGTGTCAAATGTGAGAACTTTGTAACCTTTACCCAGGTTTCTCTCTCTCCGACTCCGTTAACTCGCTGCTTTGTCCCCTGGCCCCTGTGATATGAGCCCTCCTTCAAAGAGGAACTTAAATCCGGCCAGAGGTCAGCAGGTCGCTCAATAATCTCTCCTGATGATGTCCTGCTGACGGAAGCTCAGTCACTCATCCAGCCGTCCCGTTGCACACTCGCTCGCTCAGCCGTGAGGGAGAAATAGAGAGGCGATGTCCTCTTTCTATTCTGACCAGCAGAATTCAGTCATTCATAATGGCCGCCTAGCTCTCTGTGGCCTCATTAGAGACATGTTAGCATGTTATGCTATGCTAAGCTACAGACAGTCTTTGTAAGGATCTGATGCAGATGTTGTTTGTAAGTCAATGTTTTTAGAGGGGAACGTTCACCCAAAAATTTAATTGTCAGGATTTTGGGGTAAATTACCAATTAAACAGTAGCTATGTTTCCATCCAAAAATGAGAATTATCTTTATGCACAAAACAGGAATACCGCATGAATTAAATGCAAATAAAGCGGCATTTCAATCCAACAAGTTGAAGAGAACAAAATCGTCACTTCCTGATTAACTGCCGCCAAATATCAACAGTAAAAATGGAATTTGCTGCGGTAGGAGAAGCTGCGCGAATCTTTTCTTCATTTAATAAATGACTTGCGCTTCAGAAGATGATGCCGATACACAATGAGCATGTGGTGGCGTTCGAAGGCATGAGACGTAAAGCACAGACACTCTAGACGGTTCTGGAGGTAATTAACAATGTAATAACACCAATATTGAAATGGTTATGGCCTTTTAGAATGACCAAAACAAAACAATGTGGTCAGCCTGCTGGTTTGTCCATTCCCACACATTTTTATCATCACAAGATCTCTTATAATAAAATCACATCTCCTTTTTTAATGCGCATACTGGAATTTGTTCGTTGAAAATGTTTCCATTGTAAGTTCATGCGCATCTTTTATCAAATAACAAGTTTATCCTACTCAGTTATATGCAAACGTTTTTCAATACGCATTTTCAAAATGTATGCGCATCTTGTCGTTTTCATCAACTGTTTTTTTTTTTATGTGCAAGTCCAAAATGCGCATAAAAATAGGTGGATGGAAATGTAGCTAGTGTTTACTAGCTCTTCAGTGAATCGTCCTTCAATAGTGACATTTGTATTAAACTGAACTCAATCTGTTTAATTTAACTAGAACTACATCAGCATTGAATTTTCCACAATATGAAATAATGTTGTAGATTTTTATTCTCTTTTCTTCATCTACGTTAAGCTGTTTGACCCAGTCTACATTGAAAAAGCACTACAAAAATAAAGATGACTTGTAATGCAGAGACATGCTACTCAAATGTAATTCTTAGATCAAGTAAAAAAAAATAGTTAAAATTGTTTTAATGTATTTTAAAATGTGATTTATTTCTCTAATTATAAAGCTGACAAATAGTATAGGCAAGGGCTGGTATAAGATTCTGACGGTATGATAATCTTGAATAAAAATATGAGGGTTACACTGTATTGTGATTACTGCTCTATAATAAGTTCTTTTAAAATGTCGAGGTAAAAAACAAAACCTTTTTTTTCTCCTTTGAACGCAAAATATTTTATATAAAGAAACAATTAAAATATTTTGGAACAGTAAACATGTCAGGCTAAATAATTCATATGAAACATTCACGTCTGCTGTTTTTTCAAAAACAAAGATTTCTTTACAATTTAAAACTGCATCTTTTTTTCCAGCTGGAGATACTGTTGTCCTAAAACAGTAAAAAAAATAAATACATTTTTACACATACCTTAGGAATGGTATAGCAGAAAATGTTGGCGGTTTAAAACCTTGACTTTTCCAAACCGGGGTACACCTTGTAAATGGCTATCGTCCCATGCATAGTTAGTACACTAGTATTCAGTGTCACATTATCCTTTTTTAATTATTCTAACATGTTGATATGTTTTGTTATAATTTTATTTAGAAATACTTATTAAAATTATTAGAACTTATTAGAAACCATAATGCAAAAATGGACCGAGTATGCCATTGCAAATAATGTGTGATAATGTGCATCAAAATGAATTCTGATTTTGTGACTCCTAACATAATCGCTTTGTTCCCCGTTTTTCTTTTTTTTTCTTTTTTAATAAAAAATAAATAAATAAAACACAATTAAATAATTTTCAGAAATTTTTAAGAACAGCAAATCATTTATTATAAAACCCTTGTAAAACACACTTAAATTGCAATATTATAGTGTATAAATTATAATATTTTTGTTTCAATAAAACAGTTTAATTCATTAACCATGTTTGACATTATATAAAGCTCAATCTTTGCTAACGACTTCTCTTAAATCCTCAATTCATTCTTTAATTTGAGAAAAAAAAACAATAATACAACAAAAAATATTTATGATAAAAGTTTAACAACATTGAATATTACATTTAAAAGTATAACCATGTAGCCATGAGACTAATGTAGTGAATAATTGTATTGCTTTCACATCTTTAAGCATTGCAATTAGTGTAAACTCATTCATTCATTTTCCTTCAGCTTAGTCCCTTTATTCATCAGGGGTCGCCGCAGCAGAATGAACCGCCAACTTATCCAGCATATGTTTTACGCAGCGGATGCCCTCCAGTACTTGAAAACACCCATACACACTCATTCACACTCATACACTACAGCCAATTTAGTTTATTCAATTCACCTATAGCGCATGTCTGTGGCCTTGTGGGGGAAACCGGAGCCACCGGAGGAAACCCACACGAACACGGGGAGAACATGCAAACTCTACACAGAAATGCCAACTGACCCAGCTGGAACTCAAACCAGCGACTTTCTTGCTGTGAGGTGACAGTGCTAATCAGTAAGCCACCGTGTCGTCTATTATTGTAAACTTTTTGTATTCATTTTTTTTTAAACTCAAGAACAAGTCACAAATATTTCTAAGCAACCTTTAGTCTGAAATATGCCTTCACCAGATAGTCAGTAGTGAATGCCATCTTTGCACTTTCACTATTGTGAAGACGACTCATCCAGGATATTCTCCATATTCCAATGGCAAATATGAGTTATTTTTGAAAGCAAAGTGGAAAACTCACAGCGCTGACGAAGTTGAGCGCAACTGTGAGAAGCATTCATCGCTGCACCTCGAGCTCTGCTGCGTTATAAATAACTGCAGCACAATAAACAGGGCCCTGATAATTGGGCCATCAATCATGTCGAGCGCTTGGGTGGGTCTAAGCCCAGTGCCGTGAGCTCGCTAACCTCCCCTCTCCACCTACTGCCACCTCCTCCTCCTCCAGCGCTCTCTGGTTTCACGAGCGGTGATAACAGCTGGAGAGGAAATCAGGAAGTGAGCTTCTATAGAGGACTGTCTCCTTTAGTGTCGTGGAGTGATTCCTGTGTGGTCATGGCTCAATGTGATTTGAGTGCCAGAATCCCCACCTCCGCTCTCCATGTCTATTGGCTATAAAGCAAAGACCTGCTACCAGGGTTGTAGACCTCGCTCTTTGTCTGTTTGTCATTGCCCCAGTCGGTCTTTTCAGTACTTAGTCTGGAAGTAGTGCTCCAGAAAGAAGGTTGCAGGCGTCTGGCTGATGATGTTTGAAGCTCTGGAGGGTGTTTGTGGGGGTCTCTTGAGGGGACGTCGATGCTGTCTATGCTTTTGTCTGCATCTCTGGCCCCATAATCTTCAATAATGCTTCTCAGCTGGTGGCCCCCCGAGCGATCTGTAATGGCCCTGAACGGCGATTGTGTGTTTTCTGTGGGAGTGTGGGGATACTGTTGCCATAGGTGTTAGTTTGTTGGTGTGAAAGTGCAGTCGGTCTCATTAATCTGCACTGATGAGTGATCTTAACTGGTCATTTGTTGACATTGTTAAAGCCGAGCTGAATGTTGTGGTGCATCACTATGTTAATGAATACTTTTAATGTTTCGTTTTGTTTACATTAGCACAATTTCAGGTCATTATAGTTGCATGATAATGGACCTTTGTTGCATGGATGAAATGTCATTGTCTGCTGCATGAAAATAGATATCTTACCATCAGTTGTTAAACTTGGCTTGAGAAACACTTTAGATTTTTGGAAAATGCTAATTTGCTAAGAGTTTTACTATTTTTTTTTATCCATTCAATCGATCTCTGTGTCTGGCAGGAGTACTTTTAAGGCTGGTTTATAACTTCTGCATTGAGTGATCGCCATGCCTGCCTTACACGTAGTTGTGCATTTATACTTCTGCGTGCTGTTTGTGTTGCTCTGCAATAAGGACGCACTCACACTATGTACCGTTGCCTTGAACCAGGCCGAAGCACGCTTGTCCCCCCTCCCGTCTCCCCTGACGGCCCGCACTCACGTTGCATTCGCGCCTGAGCACGCTTGCATCATCAATGATGCGCTGTTCAGAAGAGAAGCGCTCAGCTTAGCACAGTGGACATTTCTTTATATCATTTTAGTTGTTTGGCATGCAGTGACACGCAGTCAAATATTTCAGATCAACCACCTCTGACTCTCATAAAGGCTGCAGGAATTAGGAGGTTTGCTAAAGGTGCAGCTGTTGTGTAGTGAGCGGTTTGCGTCTTTATTAATCTATGACAGTTTGCGTTCATTGAACAGTGAGAATGATTAATAAACACGTATGAAACAGTCCCTTAAAAGTCACGTCTTGACTTCAGTTTTGGGCTCAGGCGAGGTTTGCACTCACACTACAAGCGTACCGTGCCAAAGCCCAAGTGAACCATGCTCTGGCACACCTCTTCCAACCAGGGCAAGCCCGGCTAACTGAACCATGCCTGAGCCCAATTCAAAGTTATATTTACTTCTCACACGATCCAGGAAACGGGCCTAGGCATTTTTCGGATAGCAAAGTGTGAGTACGCCCTAACTTTCGAAACACTAGCTGCCAGTATGTGTTTATGTTCCTCTATGTCGAGTTTCTTCGCTGGTGTTTTGTTTTTTTATGAACGCTACCTTAATTTACAAGTAGCTCAAACTCACTCATTCTGAAGCGGGAACTGGTAGTTATGCAACAACTTTAATCATAAGGTAAACACAAAACAACAGTTTCCATTTGAAGCTCCTTCACGAGACTCTGTTAAACTTTTAAACACTTGTCCCAACAAGTTTGCGTGGGTCTCATCAGCGCCCACAGTCGTCAGCTACCAAGCCGACCAATCACAGAGCTTGCGCTACGTGCTGTTGAGACATGTAGTTATGTTTTTTTGAGAGGCGCTCATCAGCGTCTGTGTCAAC
This sequence comes from Danio aesculapii, assembly GCF_903798145.1. NCBI lineage: Eukaryota > Metazoa > Chordata > Actinopteri > Cypriniformes > Danionidae > Danio > Danio aesculapii. Next base: position 55,782,369 of record NC_079452.1, read on the forward strand.
CACGGAGAGGGGTATGCGACCGCACAAAGGCACCGGACCATACGTGTGCGCTTGACGAAGAAGTTTAAATCAGCCTTTAGTTTAGCTTTCAGTATAGATCATTACATTGGATTAGACCATTAGCTTCTTGCTCAAAAAAAAAAAAGAGTTTTGTTATTTTTTCTATTTAAAGCTTGATTCTTCTGTAGTTACATTGTGTACTAAGAAAATGAAAAGTTGCTATTTTCCAGGCCAATGTGACTAGGAACTATACTCTCATTCTGGAGTAATAATCAAGGAACTTTGCTGCTGTACCATGGCTGCAGCAGGCACACTGACATCGCACAGTGCCTGAAAATAATCCACTGGAAGTTAAAGGTGCAGTAGGTGATTGACTTCATGAAACATTTTTGTTGTGCTGGTTGAAAGTCTCTTCACATTCCAATAGTAATCATTAAGGTAAATGATCTAAATCTGTTTATATGTATTTTTATATTCTGGGTAAGGCATAAGACAAAAAAATGTTTGTCCAATTAAATATTGTCGGACCACCAAATAACTCAATTACGACATGCATCTCAAACTGTCTGTCAACAAATTTTAATTTGTATTTGTGCGCAGCCTCTTAAAGCAGACAGATACTGTACATCATTTGCGTGCGCACGTGAAGCATGGCCACCTATAGCTGACAGAGAGACATCAGGCAAACTCTGCATCAACCTGAACTTCTTTCTAAAAGACCAATGTGGCCTTGTATCCATAAAAAAAAGATTGTTTTTGAAAGGGCTTCTGCCAAAAATGCAGAATCAAAACTTTGCTTATTCCTGAATCAATATCCGAATTACTTTTGCACACTGGAGGGAAATGACGTTATGCAGTTCAAAACCATAATCAGAAGGATGACACCATGGCTGTGTATGACAGTTTGGACAGTTTGATCATACGTATTCAAGTATTATGCCAAAAGTTTACGTTCATATAATTATTAACCCCCCCCCCACCCGTTTAGACAGGTATGTTTTAACACTATTTTAGCCACGCAAAGCTAATGTAGATTGTGTTCTTGTTTGTGAATGGGTTTATATGCACGGACATGTTATTCAGCCACTGAAAATGTCCAGCAAAAGATTGGCTTTTTTTAAGTTCATGGGGTACCTTTTACAGCATCCATAATATAGTCAGTTAAATAGCCCTAAGCATTTGTTTAATTGTTTGAGTGTAAAAGGAGATGAAAACAAGTGATGTACAAGAATCAGTGAGCACAATTAAATATGAAAAGTCACTCGTTGTCCTGACGTCAGTGTAATATAAAACAATGACAGGATATTATTTTTTAGCACTCCTTTTTTTCTAATCTGATTTTTTTATTTGGTTGAATATGAAAACATAAGTAAATAATGCTCTTCTGCCTAACCAGCTTCACTGAGGTGAAGTTTGATTTTGATATTTGCACATTCGTTCATTTCTGAACAGTGACAGCCTGTGACGCTCCCACTCCAAAGTTAATTTGAATATTGGGTCTGAAATAGCGTGGAGGAATGACTTCAAAACAACATTAGCACTGTTTCATTGACTGTGAACTATGTTGTATTTTATATTCATTGGCTGATTATATGATTTCACTATTTAGAATTTGCAAACACTACCTTTCTGAATTTATATTATTAAGGAGAAAGTCCAAATGTGTGAATTTAAAACCAACTTTACCCTAATGCCAGTTTTGGGGAAATCTAATTCCTGCACCCACTGGCCTGTCAACAACTATGCTGGACAAAGTGCATATCTTTTATAGAGTTTTCTAACTGGTGAATTACATTATCTGGTGTTCTGTCTATTTGGTGAGCGTTCATAACTGAAGTGCCTTTAGATGGAAGGGGAGGGATGTGGTAAAAGTCTAGATCGGATACGAGGCTGGCCGGAAGTATGATATGCATATTAATATAGCAGAATTTTTAATGACGCTGTATAGCAATAATTAATATTTTTACAGTACTGTGACGGTTGGGTTTAGCGTTGGGGTGGGGGTAGGCATTAAAAATTACAGTTTATTGGGTTATTTAATAAATAACACAAATAATACTCTGTACAACTACTGTTTTTACATTACTGTGACGGTTGGGTTCAGGGAAATTTCATAAATAATATAAATCAATCTCGTTAACTTCCAGCCGCATCCATATCCGATCTAGCAACAAACGAGGGATGTGAAATTTCTAAGCTATTATGCTAATGCTAGCATTTTGGCAGATCACCTACTGCACCTTTAACTAGGTAACAGCGCTGCTTAATATTGGGTGAAATAATCTCTTTTTTTTTTATTTATTTATTTTTTTTTTTGGGGGGGGGAATTTTTGTGAGTGAGATGCCAATGGTCTGATCCCGTTTAATAACTTATGCTACACTAAACTAATAGAGCTCCTGTCAGACGTAGAGATTGGCTGAATGGACTCAGAAAGAGACTCAACTGTAACTCCGGCCCGGATTGGCTAATCGGGAGGACCGGGAGAATTCCCGGTGGGCCGGTCCGCTTATTGGCCGCGAGGGCCGGTGTCTCTAGCTGCTTGCAGTCTCAGCAGTCGCACTTTTTTCATTTATGTATTTATTTTGACCATAGCCTCACTCTTTTTATTTATTATTTTGCTGCAGCTCAGCTCTTTTTATTTATTTTATATTTCACCCTGTGAGCGAAATGCAGCCAGCAGGTTAATGATGACGTAAATATCATTCGACCGCAAACAGCGGCACCTTAGTGAATATAAGAATTACAAAAATTAATATTAATGAATGTTACACCAGAAATCTGAATGATCAGAAATCTAAAAAGGCAAGATAAATATTAAGCCATTGTGGTCCAGTGGTCAGCACGTTGCGTTACAATGCCGCCGACCTGAGTTTGAATCTCTCCTAATGAATTTTTTTTTTTTTTTAGTGTTAAGATATATAATACTGTTTGGGTTACTTATGTAGGTGTAAATATTTTATTTTTATTTTTTGTGTGACCACCGTTACAAAAGACTGGATATCTATAAAGAATTTTGCACAGAACATATATTCAGATATTGCAGGAAAGGACATTGTTTTAGATTTGATTAGATTGAATAGATTTAGCCACCCTTCAATGTTCTCATATTTACGAAAAACATTTGAAGTTCTAAAGCAGCTGTTTCCTTTAAAAAAGAAGTGATAGTGTCATAAACTGAATTGGAAATAAAGTTATTTTAATATAGTCAGTTGTGAACTGAGGTGGGCCAGTCAAAGGCTTGAAACTCCAGTGATGAAAAGGAGTCCCCTCCGGCCCTGGTTTAACTCTAGGTGACCTATTTGCAGAAATGACTGGATGTCTTACACAAAATCTTGCCGTGCAATGGTAAATGTGACTGCACCTTCATTTTTCAATTTATGATGCACAGGCTGGCACCATGAACAAAAGTCAGGTGATGTATTGTATACATATGGATTTCACTATTATTGTTACTCTTGGCTGCTTTTTGACTGTCCTCCCATTTTCCCGGTACTTTCCCGCTGAGCAAAGGGAAGCCAGTCAGTCTCAGTTGTGTTTGTGTGTGCTCAATGTGCAGAGAGAACATTGCTTGAGCAGACACTCAAGAGTGATGCAATGGTAGGGCTCTGACCCAGACTGACTACAAAAACACATTTTCTCTGTTCCAAAACACCAGAGAGTTGACTACAGCATTGAGACGGCAGCATTGAAGACCTAAAGTCTGTTCCAGAAGGTTGGCAACTTAATTATGCTTTCTAAAGCTATAAGTATGTCTCAGTCATCTGTACTCTATGACGGTCCATGCACTGTTCTTGTGAGTCAATTTTCATCATCAGACAGTCAGTAGATATCTGCTTACACTGTTCACATGTAGTCAGTTTTATTGTCCACACAGTCTCCATACAACAGTGCAGGCACAGGGTGAATGTTCAAACCGAAAGAGCCCAATAGGGTTGAATTAGTCCTTCCATGCTGATCTCTGGCTACGTAAACTTTGAAAGCTACACAGTCATGTCTGTGACAAGCTACGCGAAATATCACATGCAATCTGACCGTACAATATTCAGAGGCATTGCATCGTTACATACATACTTATAGGGTTGTCACGAGACTGGAATTCAGTACCAATCGATACTGAAATTTTAAAAACGTCCATTTCCCGCTAATATTTGGCCGATGTCGAGTGCTATCTTAAATACCACTGATTTGCCATTGTGTTCACATGCTCAACAGAAATGACTGTGATTGACTGTGAAGGTCATCAGTTCACCAAACTCTCCGCTGTTTACTGAATGTAACTACAGATACAGGGACATGCTAGCCTAAAGACAAACCAGCTGATCGACATGACTTTGAAATGCTCCAGTGTCCCTGTATCTGTGTTTACACTCAGTAAACAGCGGTGAGTTTGGTGAACTGATTACCTTCACAGCCAATCACAGTCAATACTGTTTAGCACGTGAACACAATGGCAAATCAGTGGCGTGGCGTTAAGAATGTGCTAAACAGCGCTCAAATGTTAGCAGGAAATGGAGGTTTTTTAAAGTTATAATAAGGGGAACATAGATGGTGATTTGGTAGTCATATTGATAAAATGAAAGCAGGTAAATCTTCTGGTTATTCATCAACCGCTATAGGGATTTCCTAAGTTTCATTGAGGCATACAGTATAAGCTCCAAGAGCACCCTCTGTGCCTCTGTGGAGAAGATTTACTACTGATCACACAACTGTGCTTCCCTAAACCGCATATACAATTGTATGTCCATTTATTGTGCAGCCCTAATTTGGAGTCTCAATTTTATCATCAATTTATTTTTAAAAAATGACAGGGAAATCTTAAGAATCTGTGTCAAATTAGTCTGGGTTTTGAACTCGGCTTTAGCATTCTATTCATATTTTAGCTTAGCAACATGCTAACTGTTTGAGTCTACGTTACCTCTTATGTGTGCATAAAAAGTGAACTACACTTTGGACTTAAGAAGGCACTCATCTTGTTAGATTTTGAAACAAAGTTAATATTTTATCTTAAAGAGATAATTCATCCAAAAATGAAGATTCTGTCATCATTTACTCAAGCTTTTACTCGTTTCAACTGGTGTGAGTTTGTCTTTTTTGTTGAACACAAGAGTAGATATTTTGAAGAGAGACAGAAACCTCGGCCAATTATTTGTTTTTCCTACTATGGAATTTACAGGTTTTCAGCTTTCTTCAAAATATCTTCTGTGTTTAACTCATAGCTAGGGCCAGACAGAATCTGTAGACATTTTTTGCTATTTCTGTGCATAATTTTGTTAAAAATCTGCGGATTTATGTGGAATTATTTTGGGATTATCATAACTGAAAACCTAATATATGAAATGAGAAAATGATACATTTTTGACTTTTAATTAATGTTTACGATTAGTCCTGTTGCCATACTCGATATATTAGTTTATTGCGTAATACATGAAAATGAGGGCGGTTAATTTTGGAGGCGCAATAAACTTTCTATTTTATATAAATAAATTTAAGATGATGATGATGATGATGATGATGATGATTAGGCCTTATAATATAAGTTTTTTGTCAAACGCGGTGCATTCTGCTTTTTGTGGAAGGTGGGGCGCATGCAGAATCTCTACGCACGCTGTGCACACACACACACACAGACAGAGTACGAGAGAGGTTGAATAGTGGAGGTGTAGAAGGCGAGACGTGAACCCACTGATTCATGTTTAGGAACTACAGTCAGTTTGTAAAAACAAGTCCTTTTTCATGGACACGATGGACTTCAAAGTCACAGTCTTTAGCTCCGGTGTGGGAACATTTTGGCTTTAAGCTGAATGAAAAGGAGTGCCCGTTAATGTGAACGAGCTGATATGCTGAATTTGTTTCAGAACAGTGGCGATGAAAAAAGGCAACGCAACTAACCTTAACTCACACCTAAAACATAACCACCCTACCCATTTTTTTCAACATGGAAACAACCACAGTTGGTACTGGAGAGGGATCTTCCAGACAGTTAACTGTAATGGATGTATTTACCTGCCAGTGCAAATATAAACATGACAACGCGAAATGGCACACACTTACAGACAGATACTATTATTTAAGTAAAGAGATGCAACTGTTAAATGCACTCAAAAAAACAGCATTTAAAAAAATATGCTGCAAACATTTAACAAACAGTCCTGTTTTAGAATCTGACTGGTGCATGAGATGAGGCGCACTGGTGCATGAGATGCTTTAAAAGTCAATTTTTGACTTTAAAAGTCACTTATTTGTTTACATTTACTGGTTATTATTACTTATTTAATATATATTTTTTTCATGTTTCAATTTTAAACGTCTAAATATTCTTAAAATGTTCTTTGAAACAATGTACCTGAATTTTTATACTATTATGTTGTAAAAATGTTTTGGTTTTTTTTATTAGTGATACAAGTTATAAAGTGGCAATAATACCATTTATCGCAATGAATTTGGGTGCAATATATCGCCCAGCAAAAAAAAAAGATATTGTGACAGCCCTGTTTATGATGCAAATCCAATTAGATCCACTTATTTGGAAAACAAAGCAAGTCTCTCATACAATATGTCTAGTAAAAGACAAACTGTATTGTAAATAAATCATATGAACATTTTAATATTACTATTATTATATCACAATAATATTAGTGAAATTAATTAAAAAACTGATCAATGATGGGCTTTAAATCTGTAGATTTCTGTGCGCACAGATTTCGTGTGGGCCTACTCATAACTCTTAAAGATTCATAACCACTTGAGGGTGAGGTAATGGAGTAGATATTCATTTTTGGGTGAAGTATTCCTTTCACTTCAGAGTCAGGGTTTGCTTGGAGATCTTTTTTTAATGATCTGAAAACAGCATGTTGTAACCAAACTGTCATTTGTGTTGGTTACAGTTGATCACATCTACTATTAAATTAGACATAAGCATCAGTGGTTTGCATGGAAAAAGGCACGGTGTGTGCAGAACTCTTACGGCTAATAAAGCCCACCTGTGCGAGTGCGCCTGCGTCTGCCCTCGCTGAAACCCAAGAGGAGATCTTCATACTCCACATCCTGTGCTCCAATTAAAATTAACTCACACCGCCTCTCCCTCCCTCCATCCCTCGCTCCCCCCGTGTCTCTGTCATAGTTTCCAGCAGCAATAGGAGGGGGAGGATCGGGGTGACATAAAGTGTAACAGGACCACAGCGATCCACTCAGCCAATGGAGTTCTGAGGGATTGCTTCCGCGCTCGTTTTTTCCTCCTCCTTTTCCTCTTCTGTGGCCTTTTGTTTTTGTTTGACAGTCATTCGGCCCTCCCCCGTGACCCTCCTGAAGAGGCCCCCTGTTCCTCGTCTGCTGCGGCCTGTACTGTTTTCCTGAAGTGTGTGTGTGGGTTGGGGGTAGGGTGGCTTACTGGTAGGTGGGTGGGTGGGTGGAAGAGGGGGCAGTTTTTGGCAGCTCCTTTGATCAGTAAAGCATAAACAAGAGGGAGCTTAGAGAAGAGGGGGTGGTGAAGTGCTGAGTCAGTCTCTCTCTTTCTCTCTCTCCTCTTTTTGTTATTCTTGCTCCCTCCCTCTCTCATAAGGCAGCGATGGCGGAATAGTGACTAATTGGTGGCCAAGAGAAAGTGACGGCAGGGGAAAATGCTCACAGGGGTGTTTATGGTGGGAAAGGGTCTTGCTGATTTAGTACTCCAAATAAAAACGGAAAGTTTCCAAATAAAAACGGAAAGTTGCAGAATTCACTAGCTGAAATTCTCTCAATAGTTTTTTTTTCCCTCTCTGCGGTCTTTCTTCCAGTAGACCAGTGGTCAGCCGTCTATCTGTCTAGGCTAGTGACCAAACAAAATGGGGTTTCAAAGATTGATGTCAGTAAACTGTTAAAATCCAAATGATTAGTCCTCCTTCTTTTTCAATTATTTTCCAAGTGTTGTTTCTTTTTGAAACAGTGTAGATATTTTTGAACATAACGGTTTTAAAAGCTAATGTCTAATAACTATTTCTTGGGGGGGATTATTTATTTATTTTTATTTTATTAATATTATTTTTTATTTAATATTTATTTATTATTTTTTTATCTAGTTTTAATTTTTTGTTTATTTATATATATAATTTGTATTTGTATTTGTATTTTATTTATTATTTTATTTATATTTTATTTATTTTTTATATTATTATTATTATTTATTGTTTTGTTTTTTATTTTGTTTATTATTTTATTTATTCATTTTTTATTTATTTTATTTTATTTTATTTTTTATTATTTTATTCATTTGTTTGTTTTTTTTATTATTTATTTATTTGTTTTAAATGAAAACTGTAGTTGTTCATGTCAGACTAAATGGAATAAGACTTTCTCCAGAAGCTAAATAAATAAATAAATAAATAAATAAATATAGGAAAACCATCACTTTGGAAATTAAAAAAAAAGATTAAAAACTGTACATCATTATTATTGTATTTTTGTTTTATTGTATTTATTGTTTTATTGTATTTTAATTATTATTTATGATTTTATTTATTCTATTTTATTTATTTTATTTTGGTTTTATTTTTTTATGAAAACTGTAGTTGTTCATGCCAAACTAACTGAAATAAGACTTTCTCCAGAAGCTAAATAAATAGAAAAATACATAAATAAACAAGTAAATAAACAAATAAATATAGGAAAAATTGGGTAAATTTTAAAGAATAAAAACTACATCAGGGATAATAATTTTGCCTTCAACTATAAAAGAATTCAGGGTAACCAATGGTAAATACATTCATTCATTCATTTTCTTTTCGGCTTAGTCCCTTTATTAATCTGGGGTCACCACAGCGGAATGAACCACCAACTTCTCCAGCATTTGTTTTATGCAGCGGATGCCCTTCCAGCTGCAACCCATCACTGGGAAACACATACACACTCATTCACACACATACACGATGGACAATTTAGCTTATTCAATTCACCTCTCCCGCATGTCTTTGGACTGTGGGGGAAACCGGAATTACATTGTATTGTAATTACGTTAAATGCTTGCTTCACCCCAAACAAGTGAACATTCTGTCATTATGAACCATCCTTTCACTTTTTTCCAAACCTATATGCAAATTTATAAATGCAAAAGAAATTCTGAACAAATTTGGTAACCGATAAATTGTTAGTAGCCATCCATCCTGTAGTATGATTTTTGCTACAATAAATGTTACAATAAAATCTTTTGTTACCAATTCGTTTTGCATTTTCTATCAGGGAAAAAAAAATGATTTCACAGATTTTTCAAGACTAAAATTATATAAGCACATTTCATAAAATATACATTTAATATTGGTTTGGGTTTGTATTTTTTTTTTTTCTTCTTCTCCATATTTTAATGTTGTTGTCTGTATGTTCAGAAACGTACCCAAGCAGTCAGCAACACTTCTTTATAGGCCAGTGAAACGCGTTATTCATCTATTACCAATAATCTTTAACTAGATTTATTGGTCACTAGTCAAGATGCTCACATTTTCAGTGACAACCTGTTTTAAATATGCAAAGAGAGCAGAGCTTGGGGAAAAAAAGTGGGACAAGTGAATAGCATTTAGGGTTTTGGGTCGTAGCTTGGTCTGAGCTTTTGTCCAGCAGGTGAAAGCTTTGTAAAACTGGCGCCAGATTGTTAAAGAGCCTGACACTTCAGTGTGTTAGAACAGGCAGTGAGAGAAAGAAACCTCCTGGGAGGAGACCCATGACTGACCCTGCCTGAATGTACAGAAAGAGAGAGAGAGAGAAAGCGAGAGAGAGAGGGGCCTTTTCCTGCATTAACCCTACATCTTAATCGAACAAGTCCTGACAAAGCCATCATTAGAAATGCCTCTGCACCAAGTGTTACAGCCCATTCTCACTGTGTAATAGATAGAAAAGTAGTGTTGGTTAGCATTTCTCAACTTTCCTCAAGTTGCGTAATTCTGCCTTTTCAGTAGTGTTTACTTGGAGCAAAATTTTAAGTTAAGCACATAATCCTGTACTTTCGTAGACCTGACAGAACGTGCGTTGCCTCTGAGCTCAGGTCTTTTGAACCGCCTACTCCATCCAGAACAGCGCTCGTAAATTGTGTGTGTGTGCCTTCAGGACACAAAAAGCATTTCTTGGAAGACTTCATTTGTTTAAAAGCAAGTCTAGGAAGTTGTGAGATTAGATTGTGATAATGCGCTAGAAAACATGTGATGCTAGTTTGTGAAGGTGAATAGTTGGGTGCTTTAAAAATGGATGTAAAAAGTCACACAAAAATGAATCTTTACTTAACACTTACTCACCCTTAAGTGGTTTCTGATTAGGATGGATGTATAGATAGATAGATGGATTGATAGATGGATATCTTGATAGATGGATATATCGATGGATGGATATAGATGGATGGATGGATTGATATATAGATGCATCGATAGGTAGATAGATAGGTAGATGGAGATGGATGGGTAGATGTAGATGGATGGATGTATGGATAGACTGATAGATAGAGGGATGGATGGGAGTATGGATATATAAATGGATGGATCAATAGATGGATGGATGGATGGATGGATGGATGGATGGATGGATGGATGGATGGATGGATAGATAGATGAATATATAGATGGATTGATATATGATAGATGGATAGATGAATGGATGGATGGATGGATGGATTGATTGATATATAGATAGATGGGTGGATGGATGGATGGATATATACATGGACAGATAGATGGATAGATGCATATGTACATGGATGGATGGATGGATGGATGGATGGATGGATGGATGGATTTGTAGTTAGATGGATGGATAGATATATTGATATATAGATGGATGGATGGATATATACATGGATAGATGGATGGATGGATCAATGGATGGATGGATGGATAGATAGATGAATATATAGATTGATATATGATAGATGGATAGATGAATATATGGATGGATGGATGGATGGATTGATTGATATATAGATAGATGGGTGGATGGATGGATGGATGGATGGATGGATATATACATGGATAGATAGATGGATGGATCAATGGATGGATGGATGGATAGATAGATGAATATATAGATAGATTGATATATGATAGATGGATAGATGAATATATGGATGGATGGATGGATAGATTGATTGATATATAGATAGATAGGTGGATGGATGGATGGATGGATGGATGGATGGATATATACATGGATAGATAGATGGATGGATGGATATGTTCTTGGATGGATGGATAGATTGATATATAGATAGATAGATGGATGGATGGATGGGTATGTACTTGGATGGATGGATATATAGTTAGATGGATGGATGGATGAGAAAATAATTTAAAGAAAGGTAGAAAGCATAAGCCATCAACATCCATAGTAGGTAAAATTACCATGGATATCGACAACTTTAGGTTTTCAACATTCTTCATAAACTCTCTTGTGTTCAATGTGAAAAAAACTAAGAGGCCATTTGCACGACAATGTTTTTTAGACAGAAACGGGTAACTTTGAACACATTTTGCTTGTTTGATTACACAACAACAACAGTTTTGGGACAGTTTCAAATAGAAGTTTTTGAAAATGCTGCCGTTGTCATGTCCATGTAAACAGCCAGAAACGAAAGTGTTTTAAAACAAAGACGTCATGTGCATGCATTAAAGGCAGGCGCAGACAAACACAATGATGGAGGACGTGTTGTTGCTCAAGTGTTTCCAACTGCTTCATCAAAAAAGAGTGGATTTACTTAACATTACAACCAAAAGTGGGGACACATCTTACAAAAACGGCACATTACATATATCGAACAGCACAATGTCACTTCCCAAAAAGTGTTTGCTAACAAGGCGACGGCACCAAATACCAACCTAGCATATGTAATACAACATTTTTGGTTGTTTTCATGGGTATGCGTAAATGTTTTGAAAACGTTGTTGTGTAGATTTTCAAAATGCAAAGGAAAAACTTTTCTGTATTTTGTCTATATCGTGGTGATAGCCTAATACAGGTTTGGAACCACTTGAGGTTGCGTAAAGGATTTTTTTGAGGTGAACTGTCCCTTTAACTGTGTTTCTTTTAGTCTGTAGGATACTGACGTTTATAAAGCCTCGCCTGCTTAACCTTTAAGTGATAAACTGCAGCGAAAGAGAAAACAGAACGGCTCTCACTGCCACCTTGCTGTCTGCGATCTGAATAAACAGAAGGGTGTAAGTCTGGCTTCAGTCTCTCCTTTCAGACTTGTTGATGGCTTTTCCAGTAACTGTGTTATTCATCACTGGCCTTACACAGAAATCGGTGACTAAAGGCACAGATGACCCTGTTTCAATGCACTGCATGCAGGCAAATCGCATGTAAACGGGGTCAAAGTTCACCAAGCGACCTACAGTTATCCACACTCCCTCCTCCACAGAAATACATCAGCAAATCTGACACATGAGTGGGTGGCAATTGTAAAGTTTACGAAATAAACTTTCATAAGAGCCTATTTTTAGTAGACAGGGCTGACGAAATGAATGGGAGTTTCACTGCTTTCAGGACAGACCATCATTTACACTTGCTTGCAGGAGGCTTTGGAAATGTTTGGTTCCTGCTTTATTTTGCTTATGCAGATTAAAGGACTGAGATGCTGTCCAAATGAATCGGCCTTCAGTTGTTTACAGAGATCTATTAAAAGTTCCACTCGCTGGGAGTTTTATCTGAGCACTCGGTTTGAACAAAATAAACCGCTGTGGAATATATAACTGTGGTTTATATTGCAGCGCACTGCCCTTGACGCTCCTTTGTTAATATGTTTTTAATTTCCATAAACCTATGCAATGTTTAGACATAAAGTGTGTCTTGAAACTTGGCGAGCTGCCTGCCTAGACTACATTTGTGCTGAATGTGTTATACACAGCAGAAATAATAATATTTTTACCAGAATAGAAAGAAATAAAATCAGAGTGTTTGAGAAGGACTGAGCAGTCCATATGTGAAATAATTGTGTATAATGTAATTGAACAAAAAAAAGTGAATCAAATATGTTCATATAGAAACATTTGTCATTATAGTTCAGTATTTTATATATAATGAATAGTTAAAATGTATATATTGTCAGAAAAAGATAAAAAATTTCGTCATCTTGGATTCTAAGGTTCTGTCTGCATTCTAAATGATCTTGAGATATTGAGCTTCAAAGTTTTGGCATTCCATATAGCAAACAACATGTGTGTAACAGTTCTCTTTCATACATTAACATGAGAGAGACCCTACATATACTCTGAATGTAAATTTTCAAAATTCTCTTACATTTGCATATTGGGATAAAACAAACAGGGCCAATGCAGATAGAACCTTCTAATTCTAAAAAGTCATTTTCCGCTTGGAATTGTAAGGTTCTATCCGGCAGATCATTCATTGAAACATTACTTTTCAAGAAATATAATCAGGCTGCTTATTAATTTAATTACAAAAATAAAAATTGGTGTTGTACCAATCAACATGATGCTTGAGAAAGTACAAGCTTTGTTTTCTCTAACATTTATTAGGATGAATATTTTATCTTTTTTCAAATTAAGTATACGAGGCTGTGCTAAATATTTGATCCAGTTCAGATGTTAATTTTATGTAAATGGTGATATTTATTGAATTATATACTTAATATGAAATATTGGTCACACTTTACAATAAGGTTCATTAGTTAATGTTAATGAGTGCATTTACTAACATAAACAAACAATGAACAATACATTTACTACAGTATTTGTTCGTGTTCGTTAACGTTAGTTAATGAAAATACAGTTGTTCATTGTTAGTTCATGTTAACTCACGGTGCATTAGCTAATGTTAACAAGCCTTGGATGTTAATGGCCCCTAGTCGACTCTGATTTTGTGTTTCTTCTGGTCTTTCCTGTTGTCAACAGAGCAGTCCGGTGGATTGACAAATAAAGCTAATTCTGATTGGTCCTCATGCGTGCATTTGAAATACTGATTGGCTCACAGAAAGAATCGTATAGAGAAGAGATGCCCAAACTAGGGCACATGGGCCAGAGTTGGCCAATGTTGGCCCATGGTAACTTTTGCTTTGGCCTGCCATACCTTCTGAGAAAGGTTTAGAGATTATCATTTCTAATTTAAAGTAACCTTTTATTTGTTTGTTTTATTGTTAAGCTACAAAACAAGCTATCTGAAATCAAATGTTTCAATTTAAATGATGTAAGTTAATCAGATTCAGTTTAAAATGTACGTATGACAGAGGACAAGGAAGAGATTTTGCATTAAAAAAAAACGGCATTAGTTAATACAATTCAAAGTAATCATTCTTTTTACTTTTTAAATATTATGAAATTAATTAGGAATCTACTCATGGCAGCCTTAAAGTAAAATGGTTTGGTATATTTATGTTCGGCCCACGGCTATCAATGATATTTGGTTTTAGGCCCTTCGTGCAAAAAAGTTTGGGCACCCCTATTATAGAGCCAAGCTAGAGTTCGACTTTGCAGATAAAACCTATTTTTATTTATTTTTTTTAAGTCTTAAAATGTAAACAACTTATAAAAGAACATCACAATGTAAATAAGTTGTCATTTAATAAGAATATATAAATAACTCAATTTTGACAAAAATGAAAGATAGAGCCTTATAATTCTAAAGTGACGTCTTGTCTAATTTGTGTTAATGTTGTACATCCTGTACAATCTTGAAACTTGAGATACCTTTTGTAATGTCTGCAAAAATTCTATACAAAATTGTGTGTTACTTTGTGTATTTATAGTATGTGTTAAAGATTTTAAATCTTAAGGATAAATTCATTTTAGAGAAATAACTAATAGAATCGCAAAAGTATTATAAAATAAAATAATTATTATTATAATAAAATAATAAATTTTGAAATTTGACCTGTTCAAGATTTAAACTCAAACCACTTATTTCCAAACAAAGATGCAGCTCATTCAAATTGAAAACAAAGCTACTAATAGTTATGCTTAATTGTCCTGATTATGTATGTCTCTGCCCCCCTATAGTCATAATGACCAGACGACCACCTGGCAGGACCCACGTAAAGCTCTCCTTCAGATGAACCAGGCCGCCCCAGCCAGCCCAGTGCCTGTGCAGCAACAGAACATCATGAACCCAGCCTCAGGTCAGCGGCTCCAGACACTCATTTCATATTAAAAACTACACTCTCAGCCACAGCATTCTCATGTTAATTCTGCGGGTGTAGCAGTCTCTGTTTACATCCCACCCAAACACGCCTCTACCTCAGCAAACACAGAAACCTTATCAAGGCAGACAAATGCAAATGAATGCATGTCAATAGCTGATGATTAGGTGGACTTGTCTGGTTGGAGTGACAACAGCGACCTGGATGTTTAGACCCGGGGTTATTCGATTTATAGGAGGTTCAAAAGAAACTGAGACAAGAACAGGGTTTTAAGGCGTTTCCTTCAAACTCTAATGTCATTCTTGGAGTCCTGAAGACTAGAATGCGACACTTTTTTGAAACGCCAGTTTCTTAACGGTTGATCACTTTATTGTACATTTTGATTTGAGGCGAAGAGTATTTAAATATCACTCAATATAATGATATAATGTCACAATTATATGATTGACGAAGCGTTTTTTTGTCTAAATTATAAATAGAGTGGTTTAAACAGGATTGTTTCATAAATACATTGAGAAATGCAGGCTGATGACTTCAACAGAAGCATATATCATTAGCTGGGTTTCTATCCCTCTATATTAATATACATTTTAAAGTTTTACATGAGAAACGAGTGATGGAAATGCCAAATTTCAAAAGAAATTCACAAAAAACGTCTTTACGCTCGCTTGAGGTGGTTTTGTACTTTTGCAAAAAAAAAGGTTAATGCAAATAATGGAAGATGGGAACGAATTTGCCGACATTTACACCCACGGGATTCAATAAATACCAATTCACACCAAGCATGATAACTATAAATATAAATAGAACACTAAATATATTTGCGTCCACACTGAAAAACGAGGAAAATCCGTTATTTTTAGTTTATGCTTTCATTCTGCATTACCCCCTTGTGACCAGCAGTGTGCTACTAGCGCATCTGACCAGTGAATCCAGCTCCTGTAATCTTTATTTAAAAATGTTTTATTAGCCAAATTCATTTAGCTGTCGTAGTCAGCAAAGTGGAATAAAAACAACACAAGCTGTTTTCCCCAGCATTTTCAAAAGAAGTAACACAGACACTGGAACTTCAGTTTGCTAGCCTGGCTTGCATTACATCCATGTATTATCAATCTTTCCCATGGTATAATCAATAATTTTTTAGATAGTTCAATAATGTTTGAAAAGATGGCTCAACATCAAGCGGTGCTTCTCCACAATGTCATCTGTATCTTTAGATTTCATGATTGCTTTGCATTTCAGGGGATTCTGACCGACTTTCAGTATTTTATCATTTATTAGCTGAGAAAAAACAATTCTGAAAATGATCCCAACTATATTGTTTTTCTACGATTTTATTGTTATAGTTGTGGTCTAAAATCTCCCGTTTTTTTATTTTTTAAATATTTTTTAGAACAATGTTTTTCAATTTTTTTTTTATTGTTTATAGTTATCCTGCATGGTGTGAACTAGGGCTGTGCGATTAATCGAAATCAAATTGTAATCGCGATTTGAAATGTTGCGATAAGCTAATCGCAAGAGGCTGCGAAATGAAATCTATATGTATTATATAAATTCCCCCGCCCTGAGCAAATGCATGAATGCCCTCTGTGTGTGACAGTCTTACTAGCCAATTGAGTGAGCACACTTTCGTTCTGCCCAATCAAAATTGCGCAAGCGAATTGCGGAAAGGCTCACAATATAAACAAACAAACAGAAAAGCTCGGACAAGTAGGATGATGGCGTCTGCTGCTTCAGAAGCATTAATAGACCAAAAGAAAAACAGCATGTCTGTAATATGGGAATATTTTGGTTTCAAAGTCACAGACACCGAACAAAAACAGGTCATTTGTAAAAGCTGTCGCACGAAAAAAATACAACAACCAGCAGCTAAAAAGCACCACAGGCGGCTATATGAGGAGTGCCTTGCTAAAAAGTCAACTAAAAGTATTGTCAGTGACACTCAATCTAGTAGCAAGCAACAGCAAAGTACAATTTTAGAGTTGTTTGCAGAGTTTTATGATTACACCATATAAAAAAACATCACAAAAGATAACTAACGCCATAACTCACTACTGTTTGCTCTAAAGAAAAATGATTGTTTAATTTCTGAATATGTATAAACAAACTTGAATAGAAGTTGGAGTTAGTTGATATCTTTTCAGTTCCTTTTTTTAACTAACACTCACTTCATTTTAGCAGTAAGAAGCTACGATACAGAACATTAAGCTGAAGCTTGACTACAAAATTAAACATCAAATCTAAATCGCAGCATCTGTTAACAAAAATCTCAATTAGATATTTTCACTTACGCACAGCCCTAGGGTGAAAGACTCTTTATGCTAGCCTTGTCTACTGTTAGTTACCAAAACTGCATCAGCCGGTCTAACAATGTAATGGCAACACGCTTATTTTGCATTTGGAATTTTTTCTTTTTTGTAAACTCTGAAAAGATTTGCTTAACATTAGGATGGAAACCTGGCTATGGATTGACAATCATGTAGATCTGTTTCACTACTTTACTGTCAGTCGAACCGAAACTAAATGTTCCATACCATAACTTGTCAAGTAGTGTCATTTCCTTATGTGTAATGCATACAGTTTACTATCTCCATCTCAGAAAAGCTTCAAACACACGTCATTCTTATCTGGACACATCACTTATCTTTCTCTGTGGTGCTTTTAGTTTCTAGTAGAAATAAAAGTTCAGGAACAAAAGTTTAGCTAGCGATGTAGTTGAATGAGTAAATGTCATGTGGGGGAAAATGCAGGATGAAAACAAACTGTGTTCTCAAACAAATACTAAAATGATCATTTCAGATGGTGCTGGATGATTAAAGGGATAGTTCACCCAAAAAAATGAAGATTTACTCACTTAATGAATTTCTTTATTCTGTTAAACACTAAAGAAGATATTTTGAAGAAAGCTGAAAGCTTGTAAACATTAACTTCCATATTAGGAAAAACAAATACTATGGAAGTCGGTAGTTCCAACATTTCAGCTTTCTTCAAAAAAATCTTCTGTCGTGTTCAAGAGAAGAAAGAAAGTCAAACAGGTTTGGAACAAGTAAATGGTGAGTAAATGATGGCAGAATTTGACAGAACTGTCCCTTTAATTATATCCTGACTGTTCTCTCTCAGGTCCTCTTCCTGAAGGCTGGGAACAAGCTATTACCTCAGATGGAGAAATCTACTACATCAATCACAAGAACAAAACCACCTCTTGGCTGGACCCACGACTCGACCCGCGTTTCGGTAAGCTTAAAAAATAAGAATAATTAAAATAAAATTATAATAAATTGGGCACAAACATTGGCCTCGTTCCATGACGCTGTTGCTGCAATTTAATAGGAGAAATAAACTACATGAACAGTGATGCATCAGATTTAACAACAAAAAAAAGATATTATAAAATAGTCTGGAGAGCCTAATTTATGAATCGAATTCATTGACAAGATATAGAAAGATAACATATAAGTAGTAAAGCTGTCAGTTCACTGTAAGCAAAAATAGACATAGCCGATTCATTCATTCATTTTTTTTTCGGCTTGGTCTCTTTATTAATCTGGGGTCGCCATAGCGGAATGAACCGCCAACTTTTCCAGCATATGTTTTACGCAGCGGATGCCCTTCCATCTGCAACCCATCACTGGGAAACACCCATACACTCTCATTCACACACATACACTACGGACAATTTAGCTTACCTTATTCACCTGTACCACATATCTTTGGACTTGTGGGGAAAACCGGAGCACCCGGAGCAAACCCACGCGAAAACCGGGAGAACATGCAAACTCTACATAGAAATGCCAACTGACCCAGCTGAGGCTCGAACCAGCGACCTTGCTGTGAGGCGATCGTGCTACCCACTGTGCCACCATGACACCCAAAGCCAATTCAATTAGACAAATTTAAATATCAAAATATTTCTTTTTTCCCTTTACTATGAAGACCGGAAATCAAATCCCTGCATGATATCAGGTCCTCAAAGTCCTGAACTTGATTCCTTGGTGGTGGTAAAATTACAGTGCTGTTGCTTATTGCTTTATTATTACAGGTATGCTGATTACAGACCAAGTGTAGATATCTGCTCCATGACAATATGTTCATTAGAAAGTGAGTGACAGTGTTTTTTTGCGGCACACAATTCCTACTTCCTGTGACTCATACTGAGGTTAGCCAAAACTGCTCCACACTCAGGACTCTGCTATGTGATCCCTTTACTCGCACACTAGCAAACTAGCTCAAACTGCATCTGATTATGCCGTTTCATAAATCCCCTGTACAGATATGAATCCATAATCCTTAGGAGACGGCCAAACAAATCTAAGCAGTGGAATAGTCACGTTAATCTAATCATCTGTTTTTTCGCTGTCGAGATAAATGGTTCACCGAAAGGTTGTCAGTCTGAGATGTTTGTCCTTTTTCTACCCTTTTCAGTTCCTCTCTTTAATCTCTTTCTATGAGCACGTAAGGCTTACAAAGAGATGAAGGCTTCTGCTTATGTCACTTTGAGTTACTCACGCTTCAGGTGTTTTCCCTTTATCCCAAAGGAGTATTCCTATAGGACTCGGTCTCACTATCTCCTTCATGTTTGAACAAGCTTGTTTTGCCCATTTTTTGACCAAAATACTTTACTTTACTTTACACCTTACGCAAAAATGGTTGTGGGTAAAGTGGTAAACAGTTCATGCAGGGCTGGGTAAGGCAGGATAAAGACCGAGAGAAAGAACGAAAGACAAAAAAGGAGGAGGGGGGTCGTCTCTTGTGGGTGAAGTCCTTTGAAGATTTATAAGTGTTCAGCGGACAAGCCTGGTGGGCCCCTGAATTACAGACGTAATGTGAGGGGGAGAACAACCAGAGGGGTTGACATGGTTAACTCGTTCCTTGCCTCATGTTGAAAACGTTGGGTGTTCCTGCAAGCTTTATGTAACTGCTTGTGTCTGCATTTTTTTAATGACCTTTGCGTGTTTTCTTCCTTCGGCTACTCTCATTTTAAGGTTGTTGAAGTGTAGATGTTTGAGAACTTTATCTCGCCAACACAATTTTGAGAACATTGGCTTGTTCTTGCAGCGGTAGACCTGCAGAGAAGCCATTACATATGTTGCTAACCTGACATGTTGTCCCGTCTGGGTCTGCTTGCTATTGGAGACACTTGGGTAATTCGAGCTGGGAGTAGAATGGGATTGTACTCCTTTAACAGAGAACTGAAGTCTGGCCATTCTCTCTTTCTGTCTAACCACCCCCCCACCCCTTCCCACCCTGCGTGAGGCCCAGCACAGGCAGAACTGTTCTCAGCTGCACATCTAGACGGACTTGAGTCGGTGCCAGGCCTCTCGATGCTGCAGCTCTGCTGCTAATCTGTTCCAGACCTTTTCAGTCAAAGAGCCCCAATGTTAGAGAGAGAGAGAGAGAGAGAGAAAGAGAGAGAGAGAGAGAGAGAGAGAGAGAGAGAGAGAGAGAGAGAGAGAGAGAGAGAAAGGGGGCAGGCGGAGGCAGAGCCAGAGAGGGGGAAGGGAAGAAGGAAAAGAAAGGGTGGAATGGGAGAAAAAGGAAGAAAGCCCATCGATTAAACTTGTGCCTTCTTCCTACGAGATGGTGAACAGGCTGTGAGGTCTGGTCTGAGAGTTCAACAAGGGACTTTATGATGTATTTCACACTTCACCTGGCCCTTAGACTTGCAGACTTGTAGTTTTTGAGCACACAGGCCAACTGGAACCTTGGGTTATCGGTCATGGGCTGCAGGCTTGGATTATCATACTACTCAAGTGCAGGAGTTGGCACCTTGTTGGCAAGTGCAGAGTGATGTCATGCTCTTGTGAAGCACTCCTCTTTTCCAGAGCTGACACACACACACTCACAACCATGCACATTGCATAAACACTTCATGACTCCCAAGGCGCTTGCCTTATTGGGAATCGGGATGACAAATGTGATATCATTGGTACACATTCGAAGGTCTCTCAGTGCATTCATGGATTTAGCTTTTCCTGAGGTAGTTGTTGCTAGGTTGTTTTGTGGTTTTTAGGGCAGAAGTGGCAAATTCCAGTCCTGGACAGCCACAGATCTGCTCCATTTTGGGGAAAACTCATTTACCTGTAATTTTCTAGTACGCCTTAGGTGCCATTTACACTAGTGCATTTTTGTTTTTAGAATAAAACTTGCTTGCTTAATAACTGATTGATCTGTAAACATTTACACGCTCTAGGCATGTAGCTCTCTACCGGCAGCTAGCTCTCTGCAATTCTCACATGGTCGTCCACTGAAGCCAAGCAGGGATGTGCCTGGTCAGTACCTAGATGGGAGACCACATGGGAAAGCTAGGTTGCTGCCAGAAGTGGTGTTAGTGAGAGGTGTTAGTGGAAGTGGTGTTAGTCCCCAGTTTATTGATGGGGACTCTATACTGCTCAGTGAGCGCTGTCTTTTGGATGAGACATTAAATCGAGATCCTGACTCTTTGTGGTCATTAAAAATCCCAGGTTGTTCTTCAAAAAGAAGTAGGGGTTTAACCATGGCATCCTGGCCAAATTTGCCCACTGGCCTCTGTCTATCATGGCCTCCTGACCATCCCCAAATCATAATTGGCTTCATCACTCTTTCTCCTCTCCACCAATCAGTTTGTGTGTGTGGTGTGGGGTCTGGCGGAATATGGCTGCCATCGCATTTCCAGGTGGAAGCTGCACACTTGTGGTGGATGAGGAGATTTCCCCCAAAAATGTATAAAGCACTTTGAGTTTCCAGAAAAGCGCTATATAAATTTAAGGTATTATTATTATTATTATTATTATTATTATTATTATTATTATTATTATTATTATTATGTGCATATTTTGCCGGCATCCATACTTGCCATGTACTGGTTGTGTAATGGTCATATGACCAGGCCTTGGCGAATCAGGGAAAGATGCAGAATAGTTCAGAAGACCAGTCACAGGGATTGTGAATATTCACATTTCCAACCTAAAACGGTTCAGATGAGTTGGAGCAAGACTCTGTAGGGATATATGGCTAGTTCTAGGTGGGTTTTAGCATGTTCCCTATCAGGCCCGGTCAAACTTGGCTACACCCAAGTGTGTGCTGCCCCCTTTGCACCTTGAAATGACATTCATTTAGTTAGTCATTGAGATACCTCTTGACATTCAAACATTGAAACTAAGTTTTACAAGAACGTGATCTCTCTCTTGAAATGGTGTGGCTGCATCTGTTGTTAAGGCGTGAAGAAAAAATGTTGTGAAAGAAAATTTGATAGTATGGTACATATTCCATGAGCAAGAAAAGTCTTAAGAACCTTAGTTTAAATTGTAATATTTGTAGATAACATCATTTCGTGTTACTTGAGTCGCAAATAACGGAAACACATTTGCCTTTCTCACTGCAGTAATCACTAATAATAACTGCCAAAGTCTCCGAGCTTTGATGTATAAATATACCACCTGCTGTTTCCACTTGTAAGTGATACGGCTGCCATCTTGCTTTCAACTGGTTTCCTACTACACGCTAGTCACAGCTGAATTTCCTCCTGCTGGCTTCCGGCAGCTCTCAGCATGCTTTTGTGTGACCCACTGAGGTTTGTGTATGATGGGATATAGAGAGGCTTTTCTTCTGGACACTGATTGACTCTTTCCTTTTCTCCTTGGCACTTATCTCTTAACTAGAAACGCAACTTGAGCATGGCTTTTATACAACAAAACAGCCAGCAAATATTTACAAAGACTTCAGAGGTCCTCCATTTCCTGACATTGCCCAACATTTCCCAACACCCCTCCAGCTCTCACCTGAAAAGAAAAGTGAGCTGCTAATGGCTGGCACCTTTAGAAGATTGCTCAATATAAAGACTGTTCCAAATCCAAAGATGGGCAAACCACGTCAATCTGAACTTTTATCTCTTTCTTTTATTTGTGTTCTTCTGGAACGCTTCCTCCACCTCCACATGTTGGTTCAGAAGAGAAGAGAACAGTCCATGGCACAACCCTCTAGTTCTGCTGTGCTTATGCAACACTGAGTCATTCAACCCCATGGATAAGACTTGTTTGTGTTTCATCTCCGTGTTGTGGTATGGAGTTTCCCAAGTGAGATGCCCACAGAAACTTTACAGTAGACAAGTACAGACTAGTAAGGGAAATCCAGACCTGGGAACCATTTTTATTACTGTTGTTGTTGTTGTGTCTCTTTTGGCAGACGCAACAAATCTAGCCATGACATATCAGCCAACATTAAAGGGGTAGTTCTCCCAATTCTGTCATCATTTATTTGCCCTTTAATTGTTTCAAACCCCTAAGTTTCTTTAAAACACATAGGAAGATCTTTTGGAGAAAACTGGAAACCTGTGACCGTTGACTTCCATAGTATTTGTTTTTCCTACTATGGAAGTCAATGTTTACAGGTTTTGAGCTTTCCTCAAAATATCTTCTTTAGTCTTCAACAGATTAAGGAATCTCCTAAAGCGTTGGAACCCCTTGAGGGTGAAAAAATAGTGAGTCATTTTTCATTTTTGGGTGAACTATCCCTTTAACTGGTCAATTCTGGTCAGAGATCAGTCGTTGCCGCTCCACCAGGGCCATCATTTGCCTTCAACAGACCCATATCTATGCGAGATAAGAGTCTTAAAAGAGAAACAAACATATATACCAACACACACACACGCACACACACACACACACACTCCCCCTCTTGGGCTCACATGCATTCCCACACACTCTTCCAAGCCTTGGGCAGGGTGGGGGAGGGTGTTTGCAGTGTGTGTGTGTGAGGCGTGGTGAGTCTCTGATCTGATTCCCATGGTGAGAGGAGAGCAGAGACTCATTCAGGCCTGAGGTAGTGTAAACACTCTCTGATTGAATGGTGATGAGGATAAGCGGGGAAGACGGGGCTCCCTTGCGCATGACAACGCCAGCACCATCGCGGCTTTGTTGTCACTGGTGGCCCCAGCGCATAAGTAAACACCGATTTTCATTGGTCCAATTACTGTAACACCCCACCTCCTACGGTCTAAAACATTTGTTTCTGTGTTTGCGTCTGCGGCGATACACATACTCTATTCACTTCAATTGATAGGCCTTTCCTAAACCCTGTATAATATACATACCAATGCCTTTGACACCCTTTGGGGTGAGATCTCTTATCTGTTAGTCTTCTTAATGATTGTGGACTGATCTCATGTGATTATGAAATTACAAATGAATATAACAAAAATGCTATATAAATAAATAAATTGGCATAAAGACTAAAAAAGGATATAATATTACAGATCTGAATAAAATTATTAGGTAACTTTTTTTTCCACAGTATTTAAGGTCTGATATTGACCTTACTTTCTTTATAAAGCTCAATAAAACAACAGTTCTTAACTATTGTGCTGTACACACCTTGGGTTATAAATGATCAGAAATAAACAACAGCAGGTAAAACAGGAGACAGTACAACCAACATAGCACAAAATATCATATGCATACCACAGAAACAACTTTTGCTCACATCAACCTTCTCCACCAATCAGATTGGCACTTATGTTCACGTGCACGGAGCTGCTGAAGTTACAGTACACACCACTTGGAGGCAATCAAGCACAAAACTGTCAATAGAAGCGCACATTGAAGAAAATGCCCAGAGGCGATATGAACGTGGAGCATGTTGTCCATGCTTGTTCAAATCGCCAATAACTTTAACAACAAGCGTGTCAACTTTCTCTCTTCTTCTGTGTTATAAGCGGGTGTCAGAAGCTTAAAGTTGTTTGGCGCCACCCTGTGCACTGGGGTCTTTCCGTGAACAAGCATTCATTAAAGATTGTTGTAATAGGTAGCCCATTCCACATTTTGGGACCTACTACAGAAAAAACTCGGTCTTCTTTTTTTTCTTTAGTTTGGATCTGGGGACTTTTAACATTTTCTGGTTCGACGAACTTAAACATCTGCCAGAAATTTTAACAGTAAAAAGGTTAAAAAAGATAAACCCTGGTTTATACTCGACATGTCTGCAAGTTCACTTGAGTGTGCGCAGTGAATGTGATGTCATCGCGGTGTTTGTGGAGGTTCGCTTTGGGTGCATGCAACATGATTTCAGCTGGCAAAACGCACAATTTTTTGAGACTCTACCGAACAGTTTGCGTGGCGCAGTGTTTCATTTGAGTTGAAGAATGAATCATTTTGAAGTGATTTAGTCTGAAACAGGTACGCCTGTACAGACATCTTTATGGTCCATCCATGTGTGATCATAGAGGTAATCAGACAATCTATAATTCTTGGTTAGAAAATGCAACTGCAGTGGGAAAGGAGGAACGTTTTTGTAAAAGTTTGGAAAAACCTGAGGGATAAGTTTGTTAAAGCCAAAACAGATGATTTAATTACAGAAATATGTTTTTTCATCATTCATTTTGAATTAAAAATAATTTAATAGTTACAAAACTATAATTAAGGAACAAATAACTTATTTGATAGATGAAAAAATAAAAGTTGAACCTATCGGTTTACAATAAACTGGTGCCCTGTTTTTCTAGGCTTTATTGGTGATAATAGTTTATTCTTTCTATAATAAAAAATATATTTGTAGAGAAACCCATGTTCTGTTGTCATTCATATTTTTATAAACTTTAATAGGTAGAACTGTCTGAAATATGAACAAAAGCAAGTGATGCATCAAAGTTTGATAAAAAAAAAATCTTGAATGGTTATAAAAATCTTTATATTATTAAAATAATTGATTAAATTTTTTATTAATGTTATGACGTAGTTCCGGAAACTTTCTACTTCTCTGTTAATCCATCTGATGTTATGGTGGGTTTCTTTTGACCGGCTCCTGTCGTTTTAAAGAATATCACAACAGCAAATGCGTCAAGTATAAAAGCCTCGCCTGTTTTGTGAGGTGCGCAAGCGGTCAGCAGAAGTGCGGGATGCGGCGAAAAGCGAAAGTATAAATCAGCCCTAAGACGGTGCCTGACCATTTAATACCTTAAAAACAAACTGTAAAATTTTTCTAAAAACATATCAGCATACCTATTTTCATTTTCTGTAAATACATTTTTTATTATTCTTTTACTTGTAATAATCATGAAGGCACAGCTTTTATTTTATTTTACAGCCGTGTGTATTAATTATATATTTACGATATTTAGCTTTTCTGTGATTATATATTGCGGTATGAACATAATTTCAACAGATGTCTTAAATTTCTCTATTTAGAAAGAAATCATTCATTTAAATTGATTGGGATGACTTTACAGGAGAGTCAATTATGCATACAATATTATAAACAAATAAAGTAGTCAACCAGTATAAATCAATTAGCAAGTGACATAATGTGCGTATTCTATTTGCGTTTGGTGTGAACAGTTTTCAGGTACAGAAATTAAATAATAAAATGTGAAAATAGCACTGCAAGTTGTCATTTTATCAATAATGAAATCAAATCAATCCTTATTAAAGTTACAGTACAAACTTTTGTGCCTGAATTCTTTACTCTCTTAATATGCTTACAAAGTCACAAGCCTTAAAAACTATAATCTCTGCAGTGACTCCACAAACCGTGTGTATTCTGAGCTGTAGCTCCGGCTCAACTATTATCCCGACTTAACATGTTGACTATTGCAGATGTGCACATTACTATATACCAGTGGTGCCAAACTCAGTTCCTGGAGTTTAGTTCCAACCCTGCTGAAACACACTTACCTGTAGGTTTGAAACAAGCCTGATCTAATAAATAAGTTTGATCAGGTTTAATTAGGGTTGGAACTAAACTGTGCAGAGCTGGGGCTCTCCAGGAACTGAGTTTGATACCTGTGGTATATACGTTTGTGAGAGAGTTAGTCTAATGTAAACAAGTCTGTTATATCTCAATGTACTTTTTGTGCCAATAATTAATAAACACATTTAATTTCATGTCCTCAGCATTGAACCAGCAGCGAATTTCCCAGAGTGCCCCAGTAAAGCAAGGCTCCCAGTTGCCCTCCAGCCCACAGAGTGGAGTGATGAGTGGAAACAACCCGATCCGACAGCAGCAGATTCAGATAGAGAAGGAGAGACTGAGGATCAAACAAGAGCTCCTTCGCCAGAGACCTCAGGTCAGACACACACCAGTCAGAACATTCAGGGGCTGTTTACGCAGCATTTTCAGTGGAAAAACAAGACTGTTTTACACTAGAACAATGTTTTTGTGAATGAAACTCAGTTGTGTAAAGTAACAAATTACAAATACTCAAATTACTGTAATTGAGTAGTTTTTACCAGGAATTGTAATTTACGAAGTAGTTTTAAAACTGTGTACTTTTATTTTCCCTTGACAACATATTTAGTGCTGTATTGGCTCTTTTACTCCACTATTTTCCTTCAACCTGCAGTTACTACTTTATTTTCTTTTCTATGGGGATTGGCTAAAGTGGATTAATCAGTCCTGTGATTCTTGTCCAATCAAATTGCACATAGAAAGTAAATTGCATCATACTAAACAACCTCCAGACATTGGCACTTCATAAATGCAACAAACCATTTGGAAGCATTAAAAGTGTCCAAGAAGATGTCTAAAATCTTTACACGCAGTGATCGAGAGACTTTATAGACTGCATATCACTGATGAGAAGATGGATGTTTACTGTATGAGGACTGAAACCACCAAATGCCCTTAAACATCTACTAATGCACTACAGAATATTACGTTTACACATCCGTGGACAAATTGCATGTAAACACATGAGCCGTTCACATCGTAGTACTCACGACTCACTACTCTTAAGTACTTTTAGAAGGGTTCATTTTACTTCTACTTTCAGTAATATTTACAACAGATACTTTTACTCTACTTGCACTAAATTTTTGGGCAAGTATTGGTACTTTTACTTGAGTATGATTTTTCAGTACTCTTTCCACCACTGCTGAAACTCACTTTCAAAGTGAAAGTTTCTGAAAATGCTGCCATTTTCATGTTCATGAAAACACCCAAAACCTAGAGTCTTTGAAAACGATGACATCACATGCGTGCATCGTACATCGGAGGTGTAGATTAAAGTCAGGCGCAAAACAAACAAGCATACACAACAATGACGAAGTATGTGCATTTGTTATTGCTCAATCCACAGCAAAGTGTAGATTTACTTTAGATTTCAACTAACAACGGCGATGCATCATATACATACACGCACACGCAGCAAAGTCCTACATACATCCACCAACTTAAAGTCGTCACTCGTTTCACAATATGAGACACCACCGAATTTTGACCTGGCACACCTAATACAACATTTTTTGTCATTTTAATGGATGTTTAAACCTGGATTGTTTTGAAAACATTGTCTTTTAAACAAAATGGAGGGAAAGTGATTATGTTTTTGGCTACATTGATGTCATATAGACGTAGCCTCTGTCTTCACATGCAAGATGGATGCGCAGTCTGCTGCTCAAATCTCATCAGTAGTGCATGTACTCACCCTTTATGTTTGGTATTTTCATGTTTAATGCACTGATAGTGTATTTATAAAGTTTGTTATGACAGACATATTAGTATGAAGTCTGGTCCGCTTTGCTGCTTAGTCATGCAGTTGACAAACGTATGAAGTAAATCGTCACACTTAGTTTCTTTAAATCAGTATAAGAGAGCCTTACTGTATAGATATTTTATTGAGTGAGTAAATGAGACAGAGGAGAGGAGGAGCTTTATCAGCTGCCCCCGCTTTGGAATGTAAACACAGTGTTAAGTCAGTCCTGCAGACCCCCCTGCTGGAAAACGAAATAAACAGAGATCTGACAGACTGCGGTTACAAACAGCTCACTTTAAACACTGAGCCACAAAACATGTACACTTAACTCACTGATATTATAGCAACGTTATATAATGAATCAGCCTACGTGAAATGTTTTAGCCTACGTGAATGTTTTACTTTCATATTATGACATTTTGTTTTAAAAAAAGATAAATGTAGGGCAGGATTTGGTTTTATTATTAATTTATATAATTTTCCTGTTATATATTAAATGACATTATATTTTATACATCGTTATAATTGGCTAAAGTTTGAATAATTAGTAGATCATCTAAAGTCTGTATGTAAAACTAATTTAGAGTGTTTTTAGAGCGTTTAGAACATAAAATTACAACTGCTAAAAATGAATTAAAATGATTCCATGTTTTGGTTGTATTAATTTTTGCACAATACCATAACCAATACTCAGGAGAGTTGATGGGGAAATAACCATGATTGCCAGTTATTCAAACATTTATTATTTTGACCAATTTTCTGTCATTTTCTGGATTTTTATTTATTTTATTTATTTGTTGTTGTTCATATGCAGTTGAAGTCAAAATTATTAGCCCCCTGTTTATTTCCCCCCCAATTTCTCTTTAATAGAGAGATGTTTTCAACACATTTCTAAGCATAATAAATGTAATAAGTCATTTCTAATAACTGATTTATTTTTTCTGTGCCATGATGACAGTAAATTAATATTTTACTAGATATTTTTCAAGACACTAGTATTCAACTTAAAGGGCAATTTAAAGGCTTAACTAGGTTAAATAGGCAGGTTTGGGTAATTAGACAAATCATTGTATAATGATGAGACAACCGAAAAAAAGTATATAGTTTAAGGGGCTAATCATTTTGACCTTAAAATGTTTATTAAAAAATTTAAAACGGCTTTTATTCTAGCTAGAATAAAACAAATAAAACTTTCTCCAGAAGAAAAGAATATTATCTGTCATACTGTGAAAATGTCCTTGCTGTGTTAAACATCATTTGGGAGATATTTAAAAAAGAAAAACTAATTCAAAGGGGGGCTAATAATTCTGACTTCAACTGTATTTTCAACTGTACATTTTTTTTTTATGCTTCTGATTCAACAGAAGCATTTAAAAAAAGGCAAACTAACGAAAGTGGACTGGACAAAATTGAAGTGTACCAAAAATTTCATCAAAGTCTGTTTGTGCATGCGTCTATATATAATGATCTTATTATCAGACGGAGGAGATGAAGAATTACAAGCTGCTGTCATGTCATTTTGGGGAAAAATAATAATTCAAATGATGTAACAGCAGTTAAGTGTAATTCTTCATGTGAACGTCTCCTCCTTCTGATATACAGCGCTCAGCATATATAAGTACACCGCTCACAAATCTGTCTTTTAAATTCATATTTTTAATAGGACGCTTTACAATGCTACATTTGTGCATATACTTTAGATTAGTCAGTAATGAAGCCAAATCTGGAGCTTATCTAAAAAAATAACTTACGATAGCAGTCCAAAAACTAGTACAGCCAAATTTATATGTTATAGAAAAATATTAAATACAAATTTAAAAGTCAAAAGAAGCAATAAAAATTAAAATTTAGTTGAAATATTGTAGGTTGTAATTTATTTTGCAATATTTTGCTTGAATTTAATTGTATTATCTTTCAATTTGTAAATATGTTTGGTGACTAAAATAATATTATAATAAATATATCTGTTTAATAAATCTGTTTTGTTTAAATGCACCAAATGCATTGTCTTGATCAAATATTCATTTTCAAAATGGGGTGTAGTCAGTTATGCTGACCACTGTATATAATGAATATTGAAATAATCTAAATGGCAATATTTTTATTTGACATTTGGAAATGTTATCAGACTTTTTAATACATTAATACAAATCTTAACAATACACTTAAACACATATCTAAACATTTCTCAACTATTTCAATAGCTATATTCTGGATTCTATCAAATAATTCATTTTCATTTTAAGTACAGATGTTCAATATTCACTAATAACTTATAAAGGTTAAGACGCTAACTGGCTGTGAAAAAAGATTCCAATTAAAAATGTTAATACTAAATAATTAAACCACACTCGATTATGAATACATTTTTAAAACGAATGCCAAAAAAATAATCATGTCAGTTAATGTAAATGACTTGTTTTCATATAATGTGATGAATAGTTAGCAGATAGGATGAGTAAAGTGCACTTTAACGGTCAAAGGGGTCAGTGTGGATGGCGTGTTGATAAGCAGTGGTGACAGCCTGTTGAGTCGCCCTTTAATCAGCAGAAAATGTGACCGTATTTAAGTTTCAGTTAGTCATAGGAAGTCTGTAATAAAATCAAAGCTCTGACCCTTCTGTACAAAATGATGTGCAATAAACCCACACCTTTGCGTGAGTATCTGTAAACCACCCATTTGAGCTGAGGCAGTGAAGTAAGCAGTCTTACACAATCCATTGATAAATCATAACCAGATTTGTAACTCATAGGGACTTGTTAGATGGGAAAAGGCTTTTATTCCTCTTACACATGAAACTAAGTAAAACTTGTAGGTTAAGTTTTTTTGTTTGTTTGTTTTTTTCATTCTTTACTTCCCATAACTCATAGACAGTGTATTGTGCACGTATGCGTGGTTTCATAGTAAAACCAGTATAGTTTGTTCTGTCCTTTTTCTTCAGTAGATAAATATATCTGCTCTCATCTGTACTTGGAGTAATTCCAACAAAAAATAGTAATTCAGACTTCCGTTAAGCTTCCGTTTGGTTCCTGCAAACCCAGTCTGCTCACTTCATGATGGTTTAAGGCATGTTTCCTTTGTTTTGTGTGCGTGTGCAGGAGCTCGCCCTCAGAAACCAGCTGCCAACCAGCATGGAGCAGGATGGCGGCACCCAAAACCCGGTGTCTTCACCTGGAATGGGCCAAGACGCACGTAACATGACCACCAACAGCTCTGACCCATTCTTGAACAGGTAAGACGCATTCAGCTGCACGCAGAACACAGGTTATTTAAGAAAAGCTCACTTTTGCATTTGCAGATTGTAGTAGTTTGGAGTTCAAAAGCACATAAAGCCAATGTCGTACAAAGTATGTACTTTTTTTTAGGCTTGAACCACTCTCATCAGTGACCTCTGCTGGAAAAGCTTGTGGAAACAGTCAAGTTGAGATATGGGGGATAGTGACATTTCTATAAAAAAGCCTACATTAAAAGTAGATGCCAAATGAGAACTTTTCTGTCATAAACGAACATGCCCAAAAATATGCTTAGCAGCAGTGTTGAGAAAGAGAAATAACCTAGTGCTTAAGGATATATATTCACAGATGAAAAAACAACATCCTTCGATCCAATTAATTAAAATCATGGAGAAAAGAGCGCTTTTTTATCATCAAAACTGTCAATCAACGCACACTTTTTTTTCCCCAGTCATTGTGTCTTTTGCAGTCATTGTGTGCAGTGTAAATGCAGACATCACGGGTCACTGATGTAAGCAGGTTTTCAAACAAATCAGATGCAGTCACAGAATCTGAATTTATGGTCAAGGTCTGCAGTGTAAATGCTGCCTTAATCAAATCAAGTCATCAGCAGCATGTGTACTGTGACGAGTGAAAAGCTTAGGTGCTGGCTCCAGACAGTGCAAAATACAACGACATACTCCAGAAAAACAAAACAATATCGTATTAGCAATGTTTACAGTAGTATGTAAAAGACAATAAATACGTTAAAGACAATAAATATGCTAAGAAAAACACACATTACAAACATGTAGGCACAGATAGACAAGGATACACAGACAGTCAAAAAGGTTTACATATAGGCCCAATCCCAATTCTACTCCTTAGCCCTTCCCCTTACCTCTACCCCTCATTTTGCGCGTTCCTGTGAAGGGGTAGGAGTGTCCCAATTCTCTTTAGCTTAAAGGCTTAGGGCAGAAGGGGTAAAATATAAATTTTTCAGGACCACACTCGAAACTAAGGGGTAAGAAAATTTCCCCGAATACACCAGCTACAACGGCAGGATCGCTTACCAATTTTTTCAACAAACAAGCGTATGTTTTAACATATTCATAACCGCGTTCGTATTTTACCGTCATGCTTTTATAAAAAAAAAGCTCAAATAAATTTCGCTATCTATAATCCCTAATAATAACTCCTGTATAGTAATCCCACGACATTCTGACACTCGATGACACTCGAATACCCTGTCAGAAAAGTCTAGTGGCTGGGAATGAGCTTTTACAGTGTCTGCTATAATGTTAATGTTGTTTTTGGTGTGTTTACATAGATGAATATGGTCACTGTGTAAATGCACAGTATAGTTACGATCTTATTGCCACATTATATCATTATGATAACATGATATTGTTGCCTTCAGTGATTGACAAATGATGACAAATACCAAAACATAACACAACTGGAATAATTACAGCAGTCGCGATCATCTGATCTCATATGAAGCACGAGATAGCGAGGACATATGATGACGAGTGCAGGTGCTGTAGTGCTGTCCCAATTCTTAGGGGTAAATTTTGAAGCCCTTCCCCTTCACACTCGTTTTTAAGGGCCAATGGGAAGGGGTACAAAAATAGAATTGAGATTGGGCCATAGTCAGACTGTTGGTGGAAAGAAATAGTAGTAAATATTGTTTTACGTAAGGATTTGGTTAAAGTGCAGAGCATGCTACATCTTGTTGGTATGCAGTGAGGGGTATGGAAAGAGATTGTGCGAGGTGTGTTAAGTGTTCATTAGCCTGATATTCACCACAAAATGAAGATCGTGTCATTGGTTACAATGATGATTTCTTCTTGTCATATTTGTTTTTCCCACTCGTAACCAAATGTCAAATTCTTTGACTTTTCCCTCACATTCACCTGACTAAAAAGATGAATCTCCATGACTTGTAATGAACCGAAAAACAAGAAGCAAAACAAAACTATATTGAAAAAGAAATGACTGGAAGATCACTTGACTTTGTGTTGTTCCAAATCCTTTCTTCTGCTCGACACAAGTGAAGATCTGACATATTTCTTTCCCTTCCTTTAAATTTCTTTCATCCAAATTTCTTGACTCTATAAAAATCAAGAGATTTAATCCTATTCTCCTGAAGAGTCGCATTTAAAATGATGAACAGATTTAAATTAGGCTTTTATTCACATATATTAACTTTGAGCTGCAAACAGAAACTCAACCTTACCGGCTTGACAAACAAGAGCAAACCTCATTGGTTCTTCCAGATTAACCAAAACATTGCTGATTAGTGCTTATATTTGAATAAATGAAATCGGTTCATGATTTAAGCCAGTCAAGTCTCTTTAAACAGATTCATGCAGGTTTTTTAACCTCTTTGAAAACATATTTCAAAGAGATCTGGATGTGCCGCTTTAGAAATCTCTCAGTCTTGATAAAAAAATAAATAAATGAAAATCCTCATTTGTGCTTTGAAAACGAGCAGAATTTATAACTCTTTAGAAAAGACAGGATGGCCTGTTCATGTAACACCAAGGGGCAGATTAAGGCAATAAGCAGTGTAAGTGGCCGCTTAAGGCTGATTTATACTTCTGCATTAAGCACACGTATGCTCTGGTGCAGCCTGCACGCGGTCACATAACCCTCGCTGTGGCTGACGCTGGCGCACCTCTCAAAAAAATTACACGTGATTACAATCACTACACGTGATTGGTCTGCTTGGTCGCTCTGACGAGTGTGGGCGGGGGGTGAGAGCCGTGCAAACTCGTTGAAGCGAGTGCTTACAAGTGTGGAGTCCCGTAAAGGTGCTCCAGATGGAAACTTTTG
This sequence comes from Danio aesculapii, assembly GCF_903798145.1. Taxonomy (NCBI): domain Eukaryota; kingdom Metazoa; phylum Chordata; class Actinopteri; order Cypriniformes; family Danionidae; genus Danio; species Danio aesculapii. The sequence continues at coordinate 55,816,958 of NC_079452.1, forward strand.
TTTTGTGTCTACCTTATGATTAACCTCCGCCAGTTCCTGCCTCTGAATGAGCGGGTTTTAGCTACTTGTACATTAAGGTAGCGTTAAAAAAAAACAGATCACCCGCGAAGAAACTCGACACAGAGGAACATTTAAACCTACTGCCAGCTAGTGTTTTGGAAGTGTTATTGCAGAGTAACACAAACAACATGCAGAAGTATAAATGCATGACTACACACTAGGCATGCGCCATAGGTCACGTCAATCGCCAAACGTGGAAGTATAGACCAGCCTTTAGGGCCCCAGGAAACCTGAGGGCCCCAATAAATACCTAAAAGTTTTTATTAAATTATATGAATTGGCATTTTGTGACACATTTTGTTTGGTGAGTGTCTAACAGATACAAATTAACCCTAATTAATACATCCGTGCAAATGTGTCCCCCCAATCATGGATCAGTCCAGCAGTCAAATCAGGTGAAAATTTAGTTTTAAACACCAAAACCAAAAGTTTATTCAGTATTTTTAGTTATGAATTCATTTTAAGGAAATAAATCATTTAAAATGTTATGATTGCATTAAAAACAAAACAGAGTGATATAAGAAAAAGGCAGCTAAATAAATAAATAAATAAATAAATACGAAGGGTGCAGATTACTGTAGGAACTGCTTAGGGGACGCCAAATCACCAAATCCACCCCTGGCAACACCCTAAAGCAGCCTTTTCGTTATTACGGTTGGTTTTTTTGTTTGTTTGGTTTTTTATTAACCCTTTTTTCCTTTCTTCCTAAATTTGTATTTTTGTTAATATTAGCCTTTCTAAATGTTTTGATCTTACATGCAATAGGACTACCTATATAAACCTGTCATATGCGTTTGTGCTATTTTGTCACGTGAGGGGGAGAAAATGAACGAGTTTTAGTGCTTTTCCCGAGAATTGCGCCCTCCAGTGGCAGTCCAGCACATGAATCCCTACATGAGAGCTTATGAGGATGATGTAAAAAGGCGGCCTGTGTGGTTTCGTTCTCGTACACGGCCGTCCCCTTCACCCCCACCATTCACACTGCACTCACAAAGAGCTCATTCATCCAGCAACTCTCATGCACTCCAGCCACATTTCATTCTCTTCATTAGAGAAACTTGCTGTATTTTCCTTCACTGTAGCATGTCCTCTGGCCCCTTTATCTGAGCCCTCGCTGCTAAACGGCCAGTCTGCTATTTATAGAGCGCTTTTTTCAGACCACCAGCAAAACAACACCTTTTACAATGACTCTCAAAAGCAGTTCAGCACAGGCCACGGGGAGGTGGACATGCACAAACTCTTACAGCAATTAGTAGCCGAATGAGCAGTCAGTATTAGCTATTATTGCGAAGAAATGGAGAGATGTAAACAGGAAGTTGCTTGCAATACTTTGTAAATGATTAATTGTCTTGTGAAGGTGTATACTCATCACTATACTTGTTATAGCTCTGTAATAGCACAATTATTAGCATATTAAAATGAAACGTCTGCACATTCTCATTCTCTGAAATGACTTCATAAAATTGGGATTTTTCCATTGGGATAAGTTCGTCTTCATACAAAAGATGCCATGTTTTTTTTTGGTAACCGTTTTCCTTCAGTCATCTGCGATTCAAATTTAGTACGTAATAATAGTCTTGGCTTGATTTAGGTTTGATCAAGTGTGTGTTGATCTGCAGTATATTTAACATTTCTGATCCTTGATTTTGATTTCTGATCCTGAGGTGTACAGTGTTGCCAGATATAGCTGACTTTTTTCAGCCACAAAGCTGTCCAAAACCCACCCAAACACACAAAAACTGCTCAAAATATTAGCATAATGAGCAATTCCAGCGTTACTGATGTGACCTTTGCAGTAAAAACTCAAGACATAAATTCACAGAGAAAGTATATGTTAACAGTATATTGAAACATCTGTTTATATTTAACCACAGACTTACAGGTTCAGAAAAATGTCAATCTGTGAACATATTTTCTATTTTAAATGAGGAAAATAAACATGCGTTATGGATGTGACCAAAAAGCTCTGCAAGTTTACAGTACACAGCCTACTTTGTAGAAATTCAGTGAGTTAAACCGCACAACCAGTGGTGTAGTCCTTGCTATACGCACGTATACTCAGTATGCCTACTTTGTTCCATGAGCTGTTTGGGTATTACGACTTCCCTAATTTTTGTGTATTGAGTATTTGAGTTTTTCGAAGATCACAACAAATCATCTGAAAGAAGTCTCGCTGAAACGTTCAAGTAAAATTATAAAACAGCATGGTTGTCGCTTTAGCCCTCCTATATTTCCATTCAGCCCCCCTAACACCTTTGCGATTACCTTTACACTACTAAATGATCGCCTTAGTCCCCTTTAAATTTGGTATAAAAACGGCAGCAAAATCCCACTCCTGAACTCGTTTTTTAGTTAGTCAGCAAACCACAGCTGTGCAGTGTGTGTGTGTGTGTGTATATATATATATATATATATACATTGACTTTCGTCGTTTCTTTGCCTACTTTTAAAATTTGGATTGGGTGGGTAATAGTAAATCACCTATTTTTTTAGGATGCACCACTGCGCACAACCTAAAAGAAATGAGGCTAATCAGAAAGGTAAGAGTGGGCTCTCTATAGACAAAACATGATTGATTTTATTTGATATTTTTGCATTTTATGAGGAAAAAGCTTGGTTATGGATGTGACATCTCTCTGTTATGGATGAGACGGATGTGAAATTGCCACTTGTGTAACTTTGTTAAATGAAATCTAATTGTTTGAAAACACTGACAGTGTCATGGATTGGTCAGGCTCTCACGACCCCCACTCACGAAGATCACCATCACCTGACTTCTAATGAGCACACAGCTGCATCACATTCACGAGCACCAGATAAAAGCACAGCACTCCAGTCGCTCATTGTCCGGGCTCGTCTCGACGAAAGCGGACAACTGAGCGACCACTCAGCGTAGTCATCCTCAGCTAAAACAAACGATTTACTTACCTGTTCTCTTTGTATTCCTCCTAGTCTTCCTGGTCCTCCCGAATCGTCCTGTCTTCCAGTCCTTCCAAGTCTGTGTCATCCTCTGTCAGCTGTATCTGGTGTGTGCTGTCCATCCTCGTGTATTCCTGTTACCCAGCCACGGAGGAAAAGACCCCAACATCATTCCTGATCCTCCTGGCTATCCTTCATGTGCTCCTTGTTGTCATTTAATAAACACCCTAACGTTTCCTTACCTCTGTCTCCTGTCCGCTTCATAACAGAAGCCCGGACCTTTAACGACGACAACATGAGCCCCCCCGATCACCTTCAAGAGCTGGTGGACCAGTTGAAGCGGATTCTACAGCCACCAGCTCCACTTTCCAACGCACCACCAGCACCGAGCACTTCCGCCTCCACAGTTTCTTCTTCGGCCCTTCCTTCCAGTCCCATGGCCCGACCAGCGCCCTACTCAGGCGGAGCGGGGGAGTGCAATGGTTTTCTGTTACAATGTTCCCTCATATTCGAAATGCAACCTTCTCTATATCCCACAGATAAGTCGAAGATCGCCTACATCGTATCTCTACTCTCTGGACCTGCACTTAAATGGGCTGAGACGATCTGGAACCAAGCCGGGCCGGTCATGAATTCCATCACTACCTTCACGGAGTATTTCAAAGAGGTGTTTGGACGTTCTGATGGGGAAGTAGCCGCTGGAGAGCAGCTGTATCATCTAAAGCAAGGTACTCTATCTACACAGGAATATGCGCTCCGGTTTCGCACTCTAGCAGCTGCAAGTGGATGGAATGAGAGATCGTTGTTGACCACGTACCGGCTCGGCTTGGAACCCACGCTCCGAATCCAACTGGCCACATTAGATGATACAATGGGTCTGGAGAGATTCATCCAACATTCTCTCCGATGTTCCGATCGTCTCCGTTCCTATCAACAGGACACCATCACCCCCTCGTCTGCACTCCTCCAATCGCCTGAGTCAACAGCCTCTCCAGAACCAGAACCCATGATAATAGAGTCTGGAAGACTGACATCAGCGGAACGACAGAGGAGGCTGACCCGGGGTCTGTGTCTATACTGCGGTGTCAGTGGACACACCCGTATGGAGTGTCCCCTTCGTCCCATTCGGACTTCAGTGAGTGTATTCAGTACGAATATTGAACAATGTAAACCACTTACTACCACCGTACAAATAACTACTGCCTCTATTTCTCTCCTTGTCACAGCCCTCATCGACTCCGGGTCAGCAGGGAACTTCATCTCCCAATCCCTCTGTCGTCAACTCCACCTCCGTACTGAGGCGTCCTCGCATATATACCAGATACAACCGATAACCCAGTGCACTCGATCTTCGACCCGTATCCATCGACAATGCGAAGACATCCTTCTTCAAGTGGGGTTGTTACATCAAGAGAGGATTCAATTCTGGTTCTGGAGGGTGCAAATATGGACATCATTCTAGGGCGCCCGTGGCTGGTGAAGCACGATCCCATCATCTCTTGGGGCACAGGAGAGATAAAGAAATGGGGATCTGGATGTACACCTGCCTGTTTTCCAAATCTCCCTCTTCAAGGTCGGAACCCCATTTCTTTGTTTGCAACATCGGTCGAGAGCCCTCCTGAGAAGCAGTCTATCCACATTCCTAAGGAGTACAGCTCCTTTCATGATGTCTTCTGCCCCAAGAGAGCTTCCCAGCTACCGCCGCATCGGCCATGGGACTGCGCGATCGACCTAGTTCCAGATGCCCAGTTGCCAAGAGGTAGGATCTACCCGCTCTCGCTTCCAGAGAATCAGGCAATGGAAGATTACATAAGGGAGGCTCTGAGTCAGGGGTACATACGTCACTCAAAATCACCAGCCGCCTCAAGCTTCTTCTTTGTGGCCAAGAAGGACGGAGGGCTGCGTCCATGCATCGACTACAGGGTCCTAAATAACGGTACAGTAAAATACCGATATCCCCTTCCTCTGGTACCAGCCGCTTTGGAACAGCTCCGAGAAGCTAAAGTCTTCACTAAATTGGACCTCCGCAGCGCGTATAATCTGATAAGAATACGTGAGGGGGACCAATGGAAGACAGCATTCGTGACCCCTACTGGCCACTATGAATATGAGGTCATGCCTTACGGTCTGGTCAACGCCCCCTCCGTATTCCAAAACTTCATTCATGAAGTCCTCCGGGAGTTTCTTCACCACTGTGTAATAGTGTACATAGATGACATCCTCATTTACTCCCGGAGTGAGGCCGAACATCGCCAACACGTTGCGGAGGTCCTACACACATTGAGAGAACATCACCTCTACCTCAAAGCGGAGAAATGCTCATTCCACCAGAAGTCGATTCATTTCTTGGGATACATCATTGACCAAACCGGTATACGTATGGATGGGAAGAAAATTGAGGCTGTTCTATCCTGGTCAGAACCCACTTCCATTAAGGAGCTCCAGAGGTTTCTTGGGTTTGCTAACTTTTATAGACGGTTTATCAAGGACTACAGCAGGATTACATCACCTCTCACTAATCTCCTCAAGGGTAAACCCAAAGGACTGGAGTGGACCAAAGAAGCAGCCGCAGCCTTCCGCCTTCTTAAGAAGGAGTTCACAAGGGCCCCACTCCTGACTCATCCTGACCCAAATCTTCCTTTCGTGGTGGAAGTGGACGCATCCACCACCGGCGTCGGGGCAGTATTATCTCAACATCATGATACACCGCCCCGACTGCATCCCTGTGCCTATTTCTCTCGGAAGTTGAGCCCGGCGGAGCAGAATTACAGCATAGGAGACAGGGAGCTTCTAGCAATCAAGCTAGCCTTGGAGGAGTGGCGTCACTGGTTGGAGGGAGCCAAACATCCGTTCCAGGTGATCACAGATCACAAAAACCTCCAATACATCAAAGAGGCCAAGAGACTATGTCCACGTCAAGCCAGATGGTCACTTTTCTTCTCACGTTTTGATTTCTCCATTTCCTATCGTCCAGGACCCAAGAATCTAAGAGCAGACGCTCTCTCTCGTTTACACGAGCATCACGATCATGAAGAACTCCCAACGAAGATTCTTCCCGAACACATCTCCATTTGTCCGATCACCTGGAACGCTCCTCCAGTCGTTGCCACTCCGGAAGCCCCTGCTCCGCCGGGATGCCCTCCTCATCGGCAGTTCATACCACCTGAACACCGGGTAGATCTGATCCACTCCTTACATACCTCGCTAGGCACTGGACATCCAGGGATCAACAATACTCTCTCGCTAGTATCCCAACGATTCTGGTGGCCAAACATGGCAAGGGATGTGAGGCAATATGTTCAGGGCTGTAAGGACTGTGCCCAATCCAAGAGCCCACGTCATCTACCCGCTGGAAAGCTCCATCCCTTGCCGATTCCGAACCGTCCCTGGTCACACCTAGGAGTGGACTTTATCACTGACCTCCCTTCGTCAGAAGGTAATACCTGTATTCTAGTCATAGTAGATAGATTCTCAAAGTTTGTCAAACTAATCCCTCTGAAAGGTCTTCCCACAGCCTTTGAAACTGCCGACAATATCTTTAATCAAGTCTTCAGGTCATTTGGTATTCCAGAAGATATTGTGTCGGACAGAGGTCCACAGTTCATCTCACGTCTATGGAAAGCCTTCTTCAAGCTCCTAGGTGTGGCCGTCAGCCTCTCTTCTGGATATCATCCCCAAACCAACGGGCAGACAGAGAGGAAGATTCAGGAGGTGGGACGGTTCCTGAGGACCTTCTGCAGTGGTCACCAGAACTCCTGGAGCCAGTATTTGGGCTGGGCAGAATATGCCCAAAATTCACTGCGGCAACCCTCCACCGGACTCACGCCATTCCAGTGCGTCCTGGGCTTCCAACCACCGCTCTTTCCCTGGGATGGCGAACCATCTGATGTCCCCGCAGTGGATCACTGGTTCCGGGAGAGCGAGAGAGTCTGGGACGAGGCTCATCAACATCTGCAGAGGGCAGTCCGTCGAAGCAAGGTAACCGCCGATAGGAGAAGGTCTGAAGAACCCAGATACACACCCGGACAAAAGGTGTGGCTATCCACCCGGGACATACGCATGCGACTGCCCTCTCGCAAGTTAAGTCCCCGATTTGTTGGTCCCTTCACCATCGTGGAACAGGTTAACCCCGTCACCTACAAACTACAATTACCCTCTCACTACCGTATTCACCCTACATTCCACGTATCACTCCTGAAACCCTATCACGATCCTGTTCTTCCCTCCACAGAACCTGACCACGAAGAGGAACCCCCTCCTCCACTGCTCCTAGAAGAAGGAGCCGTCTACGCAGTGAAGGAGATCTTGCGTTCCCGACGTCGTGGTGGCCAGTTGGAGTACCTGGTGGACTGGGAAGGGTACGGCCCCGAAGAAAGGACATGGGTTCCCAGAGCTGATATTCTCGATCCTAGTCTCATGGTGGAGTTTCATGAGAGCCACCCTGAGTTCCCAGCGCCTAGAGGCAGAGGGAGACCACCACGGCGTCGGAGGTGTCGGCCCTCAGGAGCGGGCCCTGGGGAGGGGGGTACTGTCATGGATTGGTCAGGCTCTCACGACCCCCACTCACGAAGATCACCATCACCTGACTTCTAATGAGCACACAGCTGCATCACATTCACGAGCACCAGATAAAAGCACAGCACTCCAGTCGCTCATTGTCCGGGCTCGTCTCGACGAAAGCGGACAACTGAGCGACCACTCAGCGTAGTCATCCTCAGCTAAAACAAACGATTTACTTACCTGTTCTCTTTGTATTCCTCCTAGTCTTCCTGGTCCTCCCGAATCGTCCTGTCTTCCAGTCCTTCCAAGTCTGTGTCATCCTCTGTCAGCTGTATCTGGTGTGTGCTGTCCATCCTCGTGTATTCCTGTTACCCAGCCACGGAGGAAAAGACCCCAACATCATTCCTGATCCTCCTGGCTATCCTTCATGTGCTCCTTGTTGTCATTTAATAAACACCCTAACGTTTCCTTACCTCTGTCTCCTGTCCGCTTCATAACAGACAGAGACATGTTTGAGCATTTGTGCAGTACTGTAAAATACAAGCCTACACACACACTTTGGGTTGACATCTGCATGGAATTGCTTTAATATTTTATTTCATTTTAATTTATTTAAATCAAAATTAACCTAGTTACTTTAACTGTCATCAGTTTAAACAAACACCAGCAGTTACTGAACCACAACATAACCAGATCACATTAAAGCACTGCCCCCCTCTCACCCACACACTGCACTTAATGCGGTGTAGATTACATTATTGGAGTATGTTTTACTTTTGAAATGGGGTATAAATCATCCTATTTGGCATTTTTAATTCTTTTGAACATAATTAGGTGCTGCTTGTCAATCAGACAGCGCTTCTGTGTTTGTTCTTGGTGTCAATTGCAGTGAAAAAATGATCGAGTGTTTGATAAACCGCTGTGAGTTTTACTGCGAAGGGGAGTCAGATTTGTTCAGGGAGTCAAATTTTGATAAAACCTTTCCTTCACCTCCTCTTACGGGTGGGCCTAAGCGTTTTGCGTTGTGCACTGGTCACTAGTAACTGAATGGAGTAGGAGCACACAGTTATGTTTCGTTAAATAAGTTGCTAATAAAATTTACGTTTCAAAACCGCTCAAATTTTGTCAACCCGCCTATGCAATTTTTACCTGCACACGCCCAATCTGGCAACACTGGAAGTGTACAATATGTGGGTTTAAGATTAAAAGTGTTATAAAAAGTAAATCAAAAACATTTTTTCACACTATTTTGACATTTTATTTTCACTATATTTTATTTGAAACATCAGAACATTATTTACAGTATATTCGATGTTTTAGAAAGTAATGTGATACATGCTTTAGTTTACACAAAATGAACATTGTTAATACTTACTTACCCTCGTGTAGTTCCAACTCATTAAGACCTTCGTTCATCTTCGAAACACAAATGAAGATATTTTAGATGAAATCCTGGAGCTCTCTCATCCTCCATATACAGCAGTCACCCTGAGTTCAGAAAAGCAATAACAAACATAATCAAAACATTTCATGTTACTTCAGTGGTTAAACTGTAACCATACTAAGCTTTGAGAACACTTCTATGTGCCAAAACAATTCTAAAAACGACTTTTTGCTTATGTCATCTGCGTCAAATCAGGGTGTGCTTTTACTACTGGCAATACAGCGATTATGTGTTTTGCTGCATTACATTGTATTGCTGGTAGTAAACATACAACCTGGCACCCTGATAAGAAGATATAGAGCGAAAAAAATGTAGCTATATTCATCTATGAAGGATGAGGGAGCTCTCTAATTTGTTTAAAAATATCATGCATCGTTTACCAAATAATATGAACAAAGGTCTCAAGGGATTGAGTGACATTAGGGTGAGTAATTATCACATCATTTTCAATTTTGGGTGAACTAATCTTTAAGTATGATGCCTCCTCTTTGATCCGTGCACATGATATTCATCCACTCAAACGTATTAATGGTGTTGTTCTGTGCAGCGGGACGTATCACTCCAGAGACGAGAGCACAGACAGCGGCCTGAGCATGAGCAGTTACAGCGTCCCTCGCACTCCAGATGACTTTCTCAACAGTGTGGATGAGATGGAGACAGGTACAGTGCTGGACTTCTTAAAATGATACCACACGTTTTATTTCCTCAGCACTAGAAAATGAAGTGGGGCTTCTGGCAGAGGTCACTACATATTCAAGGGAATGTTCCTATGCTGTATGATGTATTGTGATCAGAATCAGAAAGAGCTTTATTGCCAGGTATGTTCACACATACGAGGAATTTGTTTTGGTGACAGAGCTTCTACAGTGCAACAGAATTACAGAGACAGGACAAAAAACAGATAATAAATATATTTAAAAAAAAATAGAAGTAAGTAGTGAGTGCAAATATACAGATTGACAAGTATATGTACGTGTTTATTACTATATACAACGTTATATGTGCAGCTGTTATGTGCAAATTGGCATGTAAAGTGTGTTGTTAAATAAGTGTATATGTGTATAAAGGTGTATAGCAAGTAGTGATGTTGGTTCCACAATTATTATCATCAAGTGTTCATGAGATGGATTGCCTGAGGGAAGAAACTGTTTCTGTGTCGGGCTGTTCTGGTGCGCAGTGCTCTGTAGCGTCGACCAGAAGGTAAAAGTTCAAAGAGGCAGTGTGCTGGGTGTGA